>NC_068369.1:52557502-52705787 GCF_020536995.1 Dreissena polymorpha
TGGCTTAGTCACTGGGAGGTCTCTGTATTGATCCCTTAAGTGGGAGAGCATTCTTTTGATAACCCTCAAGACATACTATGGCGTACCATTTGGGTTGTGAAAGTCAAGAAGACCTACAAGTTAAAAAGAGAAGTGTACGTCGAAGTACAATAATTGTACGTCGACATACACATAAAAATACACTTCGAAGTATATATTTGTACGTCAAAGTACAATTTGTACTACAACATACATGTTTGTACCTCTACGTACACATTTTCTGAACAGCCAATCAAAACACTAGTCTCTTGAGCCGCTTTTCCTTAGATTCATAATAAATGTTTAAATCTCTTTTTTAATTGAGGACAAAAGAATAAAAATATCAGAATGGCAAAAAAAACAACACATAGAAGTTTCAAGTATTTAATGCATTGAAATAGATTATATACAAATTTGAAGAAGATTCAAGTTACCTTTTTTTAATTAAAATATTCAGCATATTGTGAGTATTTATTGATCATGCGGGGCTGAGTATCACGACCGTCCAGCGCATTACGTGTAGGAAATTCCAACGGTAACCAAACAGTTACCAAGCATTAACGGATATAAAATAATGTATTATAACCTCGTATTTTGTGATAACCATAACTTGCATAAGTCAGAGGTAATTCCGCCACGCCAGGTCGATAAATACGACAATATCTATGAGTAAGCGGTCGATAGTCGCATAATTCGGTATAAATAATAATAATAAAATGTTCAATGTCAATAGCTCTAAAAGCAACAGACGTCCGGTGTTTCTGATTGGCTAACACTCAAGGGTCGGTGAAATTTATAAATTCGTATTGAAGTACATTTCTCGTTCTACCTATTAGGTCTTGTAGACTTCCGATGTCATGGTACGTCATATAGACACTAAGTACTGGTCCTACCCAGGAAACAGTTTGTTTCATCAAATGTCTCAATTCAACTTGACAGCTTGCTAAAGCAGTTGCATTTAGCATACAGTACACTGATTTAACATAATCAAAATCATGTGATGTGTCAAATCAATTTGATTGACGAATTTGACAGGATTTTTTTTTTAATCCAATAAGTTTTAGACTGTCAAATAACACACACTACATATTGAAAGCCATGCATGGAGCTTTCGTCTGTAATATCACTGACTTCATCAGAAGAATGATTTCTACTGTGGGAAACGTTAACACCACTAATTGTCTTCTTATTTATTATCAATGTATATTATGTGTAACAGCATAACAACATACTTGTTTCGCAATTAAAATATTAATAAATACAGGTATCTTGCAGGTTTCTAATTTTCTTTCGCAAACTATTGTTGAATAGTTTAAATTTGTCGCCACTAAAAAACTAGCCATTTTGTAGCAATTCTGAAATCACAGTCTAAACTGCATACACATGGCTGTATAGTTACAATTTGAATGCAAATATTAGAATGCATCATGTTATATCATCTATATTTTTGTATTATAACATTCAAATAACACATAACACAGTACATATATAAAAAGGTATGTGGTATTTGTGTGGAGATACAAAACACTTCACATCATTTATTTGCACATAAAATAATAGTTACAAATAAGTAAAACTAAAACACTGTCATCAACCTTCATTTCAAGAATATTTACGTTTATGAAATTACAAGTGTGGTGTTATTGTATTACCTTTTACAAAATTAACATTGCTGGTTTTGTACTAGCCATAAAACATTTATCAAGGATTAACAAGTAACAACCAATTTTTAATTACACAATAGAACGGATATCATATTAATTGCATTATGCATTACTGAACAAGCTATTTGCTACTGTTTAGAATTACACTATCTTACTAAAAATGATCACAGGTACTTAGTGCTTTTACATACTTGTGGTAAGTTTGTATTACTAGTTTTGACAATTATCGGCGGACACCTGTCGATATACAGACAAAATTTGTATGGGAACTTTCATATTTTTTCAGCATAATTGCCTTCAAATTGTTGATTTAACAACCCTTTGACATTGTTTGCACATCTGATCTTATTATACCATAGCTGATTTTTGTTATATATATAGACATATATAGACTTTTCAAAGTTCTATAAAAGTTCAAACATGTTCCATCCAAGTAAAACCAACAGAAACAATAAAGATCACCACAGATAATAACTGTGTGTATAGCTTGGACATTTCGATAGTTCAGGAATCCCTGCTTTGTTGATTTCTGTTAACCAGAACTGTCAGTTTTGCGGATAGAATGGCTTGTAGAACCAGCTCTTGCCTTGGCAGTACATGTTGACAATTTATAATTGTCTTGTTTTTTGTTGATTTCGAATGTGGAAGATTTTTTACGCAAGATTGTGGTACGAAAATCCAACGGTATCGGATTTTGTGGTTTTAGGCCTAAACTAATTATAGTGATATGAACCTTTTGGGATATCGGTAAAGTGCGAGCAGACGAGGTGTAAATACGTTTAAAATTAAAGCTAAAAGACTAAAAAGTTAGATCGGAATATCTTTAAATTTTGTGAATAAATGTGTTTCTGGTGGATACAACGAGAACTACCAAAATATTGCTCATGATCACACGTAAAACTATTTTCTGAGAGCGAATGGAAAATGCGTCACAAATTCTGACAAATAAACAGTAGGTGTCGTTATTGAAATACCGCGAGAATACTGGAAGAAAGAGATGCCAACTATAATGTTTAAAACAAATAATTTTTTAACAAGCGTTTGTGATTTGTCTGGATAATAATAACAATAAGATATCGAAAGGATCAAAGCAAATAAATTCGACAGAAATCTGAGATTCGGCAATATATTAAAGACGGGTTATGTTCACCTAAATTGTGTTTGGTAAAGACTGTCATTATATGTAGTGAACTAGTCTTCGGCTTATACCCACTGAAGAAGAGCATTCAGGGGAGATTATTGAGTAATGACTTAATTCTGGAACGGGTTGCGAAGAAAAACAAATAATGCGAGAATATTTAGTGCAATTCGGTACACAATTATGATGTCATTGATATAACTTTTCATGAGGTAGGTATTTACATGTGATTTAGCATATGTCAAAGTGTTTTTGATTTGTTCAAGTTCAAAAATAGCATCGCGAAAATATATGTCGCGTGGCAAATTTTTTTTTGAGTCGCATCCCTGTATGGTATTCTTATGTAATTTTATGGTCTAAATTTCCATATGTATGAACGGTATTATTTGTAATAAGTATTTTACTTCACTACTTTTATAATTAGTGTCGATTACAGTATTACATACAAATTCATCTTTTCTAAATTAATAACTGCATTGTGTAAACAATTGGTGGCGGAATTAGGGGCTTTAAAGGACCTGGGTCCCCATTATATCAACGATCTTACAACAAATCTAAGTGACGACTGAATAGTTAGTTAAAATATTGAGACGTGTATTAACAATGTAATTCTAAAGTAAAGAAGATGCACAGGTAGAAAGGATCATAGAAGTCGGTGCTTAGAGACAATAGTATCACAAAAATAATGCATCGCAATTTGAATTATTATTATTATTATTTTATTATTATTATATTATTATTATTATTATTATTATTGTCATTATTATAGTTGTTGTTCTTGTTATTACACGAATCAAAACAACAACATTTTCATCTTATAAAACAAGAGATGTGTTTGTCAGAAACACAATGCCCCCTACTGCGCCGCTTTGAATAAAAAAGTATTGTTTTGATTATATCCCTTTAAAAAATATTACTTCCCTTGTAAAATGATCTGTACCTGCCAAATTATATAAAATTGAAATTATCTACCTTTAAAGCTTGTTAATTCACTTGGATTTTGTTTTTTGACATTTGACCTTAAAGGATGACATCTACATTGACCTTTCACCACTCAAAATGTGCAGCTCCATCAGATACACATGCATGCCAATCAAGTTGCTATTCTCAATATTGCAAAAGTTATGGCAAATGTTAAAGTTTTTGGACGGACGCACGGACGGACAGACAGACGGACTCACAGTTCAACTGCTATATGCCACCCTACCGGGGCATAAAAAGTCCCCAGATGGATAAACAGCTCAGTTCCTCATGGATGCACATCGTAAAACAGCCCTGTTCCTTATGGATGCACATCGTAAAACAGCCCAGTTCATCATGGATGCACATCGTAAAACAGCCAAGTTCCTCATGGATGCACTTAGTAAAACAGCTCAGTTTCTCATGAATGCACATCGTAAAACAGCTCAGTTCCTCATGAATGCACATCGTAACAGGGGTGGCGAAATCTAAAAAAACTATACTTGTCCACGGACAACAATTTAGGAAATTTAACTTGTCCGTTGCTGAACTACACTTGTCCGTTAAACTTAATGTTTATATAAATTATAAACACATTTATTGTTATACCTACACATGTACCATTCTAATCATATAAAATAGTGGTCAGTTTCTTTGAAAACTGATGATGGCAACGGTGTAATCCTCGTGGAAATTGTGCATTTCATGCGTAATATTGTCAAAACATTTTTTCATCGCGTTAAGCGTTTTAAACAAAGACTCGTGAATTAATTACACCAACAAGTAAAACGTTTGTATATTCTCAAATGAGCATAAGTAAATGTGTAATCCGACAAACACTTCTGAATTTTAATGACAGCCATTAATGGCACTATCCGGATTCCTGTACTTTGGATTATACTTGTTAAGATTACTATCCGTAACTATCCGGCAATGCTCGAAGTTTGTATGGAAATAACACGATAAAAAAATGATGCTAGAATTTAGCCAACATTGGTATTGGAAGGTATAAAACCCGAAATGTCCGGAAAACAACTGAATTCTTTGAGGTAAGAAACCCAGAAAAGGTAAAAATGGTTTAAATGCATTATTATTCTTTCCGATAGAATTATAAAAACTACCGTTGGAAAAAAGAGCCTCCAAAGCTTCTAACGATGTAAACATATTGTATGGCAGGGTCGGGGTCGGTCTGTAAATTGCGGTCAAAGTCCGTCTACTTTAGGTTTTTTTCGCACACAAAAAATGCCTAATGGAAAACCCGGAAAAGGTAAAAGTGGTTTAGAGGAAACTGTTTTATTAATTCGATATTAATTATAATGGTACCTTTGTAAAGAGGATCCTAATAAGTGCCTACGAATGATTTTGATTTATATCTTATATTGAGGGTAAATAGTACATATGATGGCTTTTGTTGTCGTGAGAGCAATAAGGAAAAGACAGCGGGTGGTTTGACCATATTCCCTCATGATCTTATTTCTGGAGTTAACTTATTATTTTATTAAAAACATGCGACGTTGTTTTTGTTTTATTTCAGTGTACCTTAGAAAGTTACAGTTATGTTGCTCTGGTGAACATACAACCATTGAAACCATTGAGTAGTTGAATAGTTTATTCAAATTAAGCGTATTCTCTTTTATTGTAGTTTGATTGAAATTGTCATGCAATTAGGTTAATTAGTGTTTTGCTTTTGAAGGTTATTTTTTCTTTTGGCAAAGTGTATCTTTCGGCGCCCTTAAACCGGGTCTTAACCTCAGGCTATGTGTTGCTTTGCATTGGCCATGTTTATGCGGTGACCCCAGTGTGTGTCGTGTTTTTGTGTCTTGTGTCTAATTTAATTGCAATTGGCCACATGCCAAAAATGACCGACCTTGTTTTGACGATACAATAATTTCCTGCAGATGCAGCTTGATATTAACGTTATTTATAATTGATATTGGACTCGAATCTGTTAGTTCATCCATAATACACAATTATTAAACAGCGTACATTCATCAGCATAATTCGCTAAACATTATATGAAGCGATGAATCTTATTAGAATTTTCAAAACCCTATTGTGTGTGTTTCCAAAATAATCGTACATTATGATAGTATGACGATATTTTGTACAATCCTGACAGACGCGTTAACTAATTATATTGCGTAAATTACTTGTATTGCCCTCTTTTCGCTATTATTGATGAAAACACGGAGCTTCATATCACGTTCGGTTATCTCTAGCGCCACCTCTGTTTGGAGTTGTATTATTTACTGAGTCAACTATACTTCCAAGATGTTACTTGTAACCGATAGTAAAAATAAAGATAAGTAAGTTTATATGTCTTCGACGATACCACAAGTCCCCTAAATGTAACATGTGGAAAAAAGCAATTAAGATTAAAGCAACCTCAGCTAATGTAATTTACGTCATGCACAACACGTGTAAAACATTGCCCAATTACCGGGGTCTTTGTGCCGACGTCGTTGAACCGATAACGAACACAACAACCTGTAATGATGGTTTAATGTACAATTAACAGGGTTGATGTGAATAAAAGATAATATATCCCTTTTCCGTATAAACAAGTGAAATTGAGAAAAATAAGTTTCAGTCTCGTGAAAATGTGACATTTTATGTCGTGGGGACAAAGCAGGATGAAAATCCTTATCGCGCATGCATACCACCGCTTTAGTTTTACATGAAATTGGTGGGGGTTATCACAGGGGAGGGGCGGAGGCGGGCACAAATCTTGACCAAAGCGTGACCAAACGATCGTTATTTGGGCATTCATAACGTTGAATATAAGTGACACGAGTGTGGTGCTTTATGAAAATTTCGGTTTGGGGGACTCAAAAAATGTATTTGAAAATCTTAACAAGTATTATCAAAGTACAGGAATCCGGATAGTGCCATTAATAATCTCGTCCTCCTTTCATTACGGGCGATAGAACAAGTAATATCAAGAAACATGATGGTTATAATGACGTTTCTATGGTGTTTATTTTTTTTTCAATAACAAATATGTGTCACTATGAGTTGTGTATTGGCTGCAGCGAATCTACCGTGTATCTCATTTCTGGATAAGACCCTATCAGCAACTAGGCCAGTGTTGACCAATTCACAATGAATAAACTAATAAGGATCTTGTGTATTCATTTTTGATACAGTGTATTCATGGTTCAAATCTCATTATTGCTGGTATGACACACCGTACTTTGTACGACTAAACAATGCAAATGAAAATAAATCCAGAAACAGAAACTTAAGTGAAATGGCGAGTTGATACGGATTAAACTGTATATAGTTCAATATAAGTATTTACAAATATACACAATCGATCTTTAAAAAAATAACATGTTTTTTTAATTCCGTAGTATTGTTCTGATATTCTAGATGTGTTTAGAAGATCATCATATTTGCCAAACATTTACAGGGATATTTTTATGATATAATATAATAACATTATCACTTACAAGCGGGTTTTTAAATTGCCTCGATCAAAATTACATTCTCAACCTTATTCAACATATAAATTATTGTGTTCTTTATTAATTAGGAAACATACATGCATTCCTAAATGAAAACTTTATTTTTAATATACATTCTGTTTTTGACGGTGAATTGTTAGCATGAATTAGCTTTACACATAAGTATATAGTCTCTGTATGGGGGAATTAGGTAGAGTCCGACAGATTCCTGTACAATTGAGGTTAATAAAGGCAATATTTCAAGGGCCAGAACTTCCTAAATATATATAAGCAATATATAACTCCCGGCATTAAAGTACAACTGCATTTCGCCCTGAAGAATGTCCATGAGTATAAATGAAAATCCATTGAAATAATAAGAGGAGATGCGTTCACAAGAAATTATTCTGATACTAAGTATATTGAAAAAATAATCCAAGGGTCATTATTTCAGTTTAACGGTAAGCGATATTTAAATTTCCGAATAAAAGACGGGAGAGCTTATGTCCGCCCCTATGAAGTTGACGGGATGGTTTTTATCCGGATGCCTTATATCCCTATTATATGCATGTAAAGTGATAATGTCGAAAGAAAAGCGTGTGGCACGAAAATTGACTTTAAATACTCCAGACTAAATTTTAGGGTCGGCAAGAAAAAAAACGTTGGGTCGGGTTACCGGAAACAATTTTACGCTTTAAAACTGTACCTTTAAAACAGAAAATGTCATAATTTGGTAGGGAAATCAAACATTTTATACCAACCTACAGCGCACATCTGATATTGAAAAAATACTCTTGCATATTTTAGGAACGTCATAAATTTTCCTTCACAACGATATTATTTTAATTCAAGTCGGTAGAAAATATTGCTTTTATAATTACTTTTATCTTTTCCGAATTTTACGCAAAACATAATTAGGCATTAGAAATCATAAAACTTTACCAACTTTGGACACTAACAAGAGTGCTAATTTATATTGTAAAACATTATTGTTGCATGTTTAACAAGAGTGCTAATTTTATATTGTAAAACATTATTGTTGCATGTTTTACAAACCTAAGAGGACCTCTCTACTAGGACACCATTATAATTTATATGAAAAAAAATATATAGCTTTAATAATCACTTAAACATAGGTTTTCCTTAAATGTCGGTATCTCTGTTTTTTGTATTACATGTATATATTGTGGAAATGCGCATTTTTCAGCTGATTCGTTTGATATAATTAAAATTGTATTAAGAAAACATGTACATCACATGCGCAATTTTCTGGATGGACGGACTTTTTGACGTTACGTCATAGCATATTTTGATAATAACATGAATATAATATTGACACATCATTTAAATGTTATTAACCTATACAATTACAACTATTAACGTAACACTTGATCAATATCAAATTTTGTATTTTGCAAGATTTGTTTTTGAATACACGTTTAAAAACAACAAATAAAATAAGTTGTAAATAAAATTAGTTTAACACAAGACAAACACATACCATATCTCCAGGTTAATTTCAAAACTGTGTTGACTGCCATTACTACGAAAGTACACGTTTTTAAATGAAATAACGAAAAAAATCCTGAACTTCTTCCATTTAGCTTTTGTTTTGACATTTTTATTATCTTATATTTATTCAAATCAAGTTATACATGAACAGCACATTCGTCTTTAAATACTACTTGTATGTATGCGCTGCCCTGTATCTTTTTGAGCAACAGTATTTAAAAGTATTTTATTAAAATAATAGACTTGCAAAACCAGCATAAATGTTGATAACATGTCATCAGGCTAACGGAGTTCACATTTTGCAAATGCATTTTGTGTTTTGACCTTTTTTGTCAGTCATCCCGGTTATTCACAACATCATGAGGCGTTTATGACACAAAGGTTGCATTATATCAAACCATTCAGAACAGTAGTATTATGTTATAACGTATTGGGTTGTTGGTTACATGGTTAACACGTACTACAGTATTTTTAAAATGGTATCAACGACATTGATAAGAAATGAAGCATTAGGAAGACTAGCAAGCACTGATTAACAAAATATAAAAATGAAGTGTCTTGAACATTACACGTGTTTATATTTGCGTACACAACCGGATTTATAAGCGGGATATTGTGAGTAAAACGCCGAAATATATTGCTTACATCATTATTTTGTTTACCAAATATCTCCGCTCAATATTTACGCAATTGCTTTCGGATTGGCCAAACGCGTCCAATTATGTCGTATCATATGATCAAATGTTTAAGTTATCTTCTTTGTGAGGAAAATCTATTTTTTTCCTGTTTACGTATGGTGTTTTATCTCAACATAATCTTCCGGTCTTTACATCCATGTCAGTTGGATTTGAATGAATTTTCTTCCTGTCCAATTGTGTCGTATCATATGATCAATTGTTCAAGTGTTCTTCTTTGTCAGGGAAAACTATTTTGTCCTGTTTACGTGTTATTTGGTGTTTTATCTCAACATAATATTCCGGTCTTTACATCCATGTCAGTTGAATTTGAATGAATTTTCTTCCTGTCTTTTTAAGTTTCGGTTTTGAATTATAAAATTGGAAACCAATCAAGCACACGAGAGTAAGTTGTACTTCAGGAAGTAGTGTGATTTTGCTTTAAATGTATGATATTGCTTCATAAGCTCACCTGAAAATACGTCATGATGTTATAAGTCAGTCGTAATTGTATGTAGTGAGATCTACCATTCAACACGGTTAAAACCACAGCGGTGTTTTAAAACAGTATTTCAATATATAATTTTCATTTTTGCAGATGAAATAAGCCAGGAAATGTAATGTTCAAATTATACATTATATATATGTTTTTTATACATAATGACTATTTACCGTCTTTGTTCAACTTTAATATAAATTGTAGTTGATTTAAACGGAACACTTCACCCAATCAACGGAACTGTACGTAATCCAACTCGGCTTTCGGCTTATCACGTCCCAACGTCTCGACGTTTGTAAGTCTAGAAATTTAGTTAGGTAGGAGTGATGTGACACACTCTGGGTTTTCCGGAAATTTTCGGGTTTTATACCTCCCTTTTGGTATTAATAATGCATTTTAAAATTTAAGACGAAAGTTCAACATTTACGGAATAAACGAGCAAACCAGTCTGTACACTGCCTATTAAACAGACGGGCCGAATGTTGAAAATGCGGCATGCTAGCCTCCTGGTCTCTTATCATGCTTGTAGAATAAGCGAGACCATTGTGCAGGAGAGTGCCCATATTTTAGCTTGATTGCTCCGCAAATAGCACTGACAATGTTATCGGGTGCCAACATCCGGTTTTGTAAATTTTAATAACGGCTTTAATACAATCTATTTTTTTTTGTATTTATCAACCCGACTGGTTGTCCACGGACAACTTAATGAAAAAAAAACAGTTGCCCGGACAAGCAAATGTACGACTCGGGCAACTCGGACATTTGATTTCGCCACCCATGGTAAAACAGCTCAGTTCCTCATGAATGCACATCGATAAACAGCTCAGTTCCTCATGAATGTACATCATAAAACAGCTCAGTTCATTATGGGTGCACATCGTAAAACAGCTCAGTTCCTCATAGATGCACATTGTAAAACAGCCAAGTTCCTCATGGATGCACATTGTAAAACAGCCCAGTTCCTCATGGATGCACACCGAAAGAAGTTTGTTGTTCTCGAGCACTAAAAGAAATCTTCCCGTGTTCAACGGACACATGTAGACCGTCAAACGCCGTATCGTCTGAAATCAACAGAAAATGACTGGATTTAGACGTGTAAAGAAAACGCCACGTGCGCAGAGTGGGCGGTATATTTGCGTTTATAAATTCCGGTCACTTTACTATAAAAACAACGTGAGAAGGGACTACCTACTGACCGTACTGCCGAGGTGATTTAAACATAAATGTCTTAAATTTTACGACCACGTGACTATTTTACCGCGTGAGTGGGGACTACTTTCTCAGACCACTACCGAGGTGATAAGACTGTAACCGCTTTTCAAGACATAAATAATGCAGAAATGTATGGCTACTTTAAGCGTGTATGAGGCTGGAATACCAACAGACAAAAATCTTTAAAAAAAATCCGAGAAGATAACTGGTCTGAGGAGCTGCGCAAGTTTATGCTAACTGGGCTACAACTATGGCTTGTTAAGTATTCACAAACCTTTCCCTTTATTTGCTATGTTGATTTTTAAACCAGTTTCAAAATTCAAACGGTATATAAATAATTTTTATGAGCAGACTCGAAGTTCCCTTGAAAAAAAAACATACTTCATGGCCCAACGGAATTTTCTTTGATTTGAGCGTATAACATAGTTTTTGCATGCCCCATTTTGAACTCGTCCGAGATATGATTGATAAAATAGGCATGGTCTTACAGACTTACCCCGGTTTGGATCCATGTCCCATAGGAATCGTTTGCACTGCCAGACGACAATCACGAGGGCGAAACCCGCGATGAGGACAATAAGAGCGCTAAGGATCCCGATCTTAACCAATTCCGGTTCCGGTGTGTTGGACTCATAATCACGAGTCGCTGTAATAGGAGTGATTACACCTTAGTAGTGATCATACATTAATACACCGACACATCTACATATTAAACATACTCAAATTACAAAAAGCGTTTGCCAACATTTTCTAGGCAATCGAATGTCTCCATTTGCCTTTATTTAATCGATTAATTCATAAAAAACTTTCTTCAAATGAGCCTCGTTTAGGTAAAACTGGGCTAAAGGATATGCGTAAAGTACCTACCCAGATTAGCGTGTGCACTTAAAAGAACTATCTATTGACCTAAATAAATAGTCGCATTATTTGCAATTTAAAAAAAAAACTATGTTCTTACTATGGTGCATTTAGAACTCTTTTTTTCATCTCTTGCTCAACTGATTGTGCACTGTTTATCAGTTTAAGAACAAGGTGTTTCATCTTTGTTCGTGTAAGAATTTTAACTAAACATATTTATGCCACTTTGCTGTTTAAAGCTATTCCCACCAAAACAACAAAAGATCGACATATTTACAGGGTTCCGTTGTATTCTCTGAAGACACTGAAATAACTTTCGTCCAGAGTGCTTTCGTAAAGTTATAAGCGGGAGAGATTATCACAGATAACATGAGATCAGCGCTGTCGCGAATGTTCCACGAGAAAGTTTCGCAGGACACAACCCACGTGTCCCGTTCTGCGCATGAGCGCACCCATGCGCGAACGCTGGTATTGTCTCTTGACCAATCCAGAGCGATTTCGGAAGCATTCACTCCGGATACGGCTAGTCTTGCCGTCACGTTTGTAAAATGCGACTCCGTACTTAGCTGCACGTCTATACCTGGAAAAAGAGAATTATTTTATATAAACAACGATTTTGGGTAATATTTGTAATGTAAATATATGTTATGCATATAAATTAGTAGTTCCGTTTCACATGTTACAAAGTGCTTAATAAAACCATATGCTTTATATAATTACATGTATACATGGTTCCTTTTTATTGGCCTTTATACTTTAGTATAAGTAAGTTAACACAACCTTTGAATCTAGCATAACATAACAAATAATGAAAGCTGTTTATGAAGCATAAAATGTGGAAACACTCTGATTTAACATACACAAAAACAACACTTTTGAACTAGCATTATATTAAGACAAGCTTGTATTACAAGGTAAAGTTGGAACAAGCTTTATAACTAATACTGAGGGGTCAATAGAGCTTTTAATCTAGTATGACAAAAACGGACCAGTTGTAAGTAAAGCATTTAATTGGGGATTACAAACTATTTATCTGCTCGCTAGATAATATTTTTTCTTACATTGAATATTCCAGTGTAGGGACAGAATACGTTTTTCTCAATAATTAAACGGAGACAAATTACAAATAAGCATTACATAGGTTCAAACTTTCAAATTAGCATATGCATTATGTCATAACCCGGCGTGTGCCACAGCACTTCTACCTATTGAATTATTTAATTCATTAAATTTGGTAATAATTTTTAATTATAGCTTGAATTTCCAGCTACCTGTTTTTAAGGAAAGATATTTTTGATTTTAGTGTGATATTATGTTGTGAAGCGAAGTACCACAAACCAAACTGACTTACTTCCGGGAACGGGCATTGAGCACGGTACCTAGGTGGGAAGCGTGTGTACCAACCACTGCGCTAACCGGGCTAAATTCGGCTCAACTTCTTTACATTAACTATGACCGAGTTTTCGTACCAATCAGGGGCACCATGTAGGTGTCGGCTCTCTCCCATAGCCCCGTGAGGTTGTGCCGGTGTTCCAACGCAGTTGCTATGGGAACGGATGCACATTGGACGTCGGTAGGCAATGCTTGTAAATCTGAAATCTGTATATCTTGCAATACTTGTGTTCGAAATATGTATAGCAACGATTTTATTCGAATGTCCGAATATTCGAATAATACAAATTAATCGAATTTGTCTGCGATTTGATTCGAATACCTGCTTGTCAACGTGTTTATATTAAGATATAAAGGATTTGTGTCAAAACCGACCTTTCGTCTTACTGTTGTATTTACGTGTTGACCGTTTAAAATAACGGGTAATCCAATATATTAAATTATCAACCATGGCCTATTGTAAAGCGAATAATATTATTAGTTTAATTAAACATTTGTTTTCTGCGACTTGCATTTATTGATTTTGAAAAAAAACTACAAATAAACAATTGAGTCGAATTCTGAGAATACTGGGCATAATGCATGTGCGTAAAGTGTCGTCCCAGATTAGCCTGTGCAATTCACACAGGCTAATCAGGGACGACACTTTCCGCTTGTATGACAATTTTCGTTTAAATGAAGTATCTTCTTTGCAAAAATCCAATTAAGGCGGAAAGTGTCGTCCCTGATTAGCCTGTGCAGACTGCACAGGCTATTCTGGGACTACACTTCACGTGCACGCATTATGCCAAGTTTTCTCAGAACGCGACTCAATTGTTCATGCATTTCTGTTATATCTACGCGTCAAAAGTCTCTAATTTTTAAGTGAGTAACGTAACATAACCGTGTTAGAACTCGAGAGCCATACGGATGACATTTCATGCTAAAGTAGGTCTGTTTGTATGGCAACTTACTGGATCCATTTACCCTCAAAATCTACGAATATTTTGTACAATATTTCGAAAAAACTATAGTTGACACATTAATAATCAATGTTCCTAATAGCAATAGCCAAACTTTCAACGCTTGATGTGGTCTTTTTGTAACAAAGATCAAAGATTTAACCATCGTCGGACTGCCCCGGTATATTCATTACGTTACTCTCCATTCCTAGATAGATGAGCGGAGCGTAATCAGCAGCCGTGGGTATCCGACGATGAGATTTCACAAGAAACAAAATACTCATTTTTGTGTGGGGGATGCGTAAAAATATATTAAATACGTTTGTGTACAAAATTTGTGTACGTGTGTCGTGTGGCGGGAAATTAAAAGTGCCCCCACACAAAAATAATGAACGAGCATTTATCTCTTTAAATACATATTACCATACCACATCTAGCGTTGAAATATTGGTTGAAATATTGGCCATTTCAATAAGGAACATTGATTTTTATGTGTGAACTTTATTTTTTCGAAATATTGTACGATATATTCGTTGAGTTTGAGTATTTATGTTACTTTAATTGTAGGGCCTGATGTTACTTTAATTGTAGGGCCTATGTTTGTGTATATGTTTTCATGAATGTTCAAGAGTGTGCTTTATATTCATGTATATTGTTACACGTTTTCATAATAAGTGTGTAACAGCTGTGTTCATGATAAAATATCATATATACTAAGATCTTGTTCACATAGTTTAAATACCAGGCGATCTTATATTCGAATAATTTTATAACCGAATATTTGAATACCAATTGGCTATATGTTGCCATCTCTAGTTCGTAATCAAACGCGCTAAACAACCGTATGTTGACAGAAACAATTCTAAAGTCGACGTCCGTTCACGAGACAATTTCATGTAAATTATCACCATTTCTTGCACTATAAACATGTTTTTGCATTTCACGCGTCTTACCGACTGATGAATGTATTATAGAGTTAAATACTTTACGAATATATCGATGAAATAATTATTACATTCTTTATTATTTTTCTGTTGTAACATACCGATGTCAGTCCCATTTGTTTTAAGATTACAAATATTCCGGCAATAACAAATAGAATCTTCCAAACTACGAATAAATTGATTTTCTGTAATTAATACCTGGAAATTGAAAAGTCATCGTTTCGTTCATCCATATTGCATCTCCCCGTTTCCACACGACAACGTGGTCATCACGTGACTTTTCGTGGCCACACGTGACATTTGCAGGTGCTCCTACTTCTATGACTTGAGGTAAAAATGCTTTAAAAGAAGCATTCATAATAATAAATGAAACATAATTAAGCCGATTTAATTGAAACAAGCAAATTCGTTGAATTGATATCCACCGCCAAATAAAGTGTGTTTATGGATGAGTGCAAATCGCTTGATATATTGTATGGTCCTAAAATAGTTAAGTGTAGGGTAATTGTTTTGTGCAATCAATTCCCCTCATCTCATTGATATCTATAAACCCATGCAATTTCATATTGAAATCGTGTAGCGTATCTGAGATATAGCCCTAAAAAGTTACACAAAACAAAAACAACAAAGGGCAATAACTCTAATTTAGAAAGGTGTTTCTTGTGCATGGTTCTTGTTCAAGGCACTTCTCATAATTGATATCAATATACCCATGAAATTTTATGTTGCAGTAGTGTATTGTATCTGAGATATAGCACTGAAAAGTTACATCATAAAAAGTAGTGTTTTGACTCATGTGAATTGCACTTCTCCTCATTGATATCTATACAACGTTGATGTTTCAGGTTGATATCTTATATAGTTTCTGAGACATAGCCATGAAATGTTTAGGAACAGAGGGATGAACGGACTGACGGAATTCCAGACTAACGGACGGACGAACAGATGGTAGGACGGACTGACGAACGGAGAACTCCATGTCTATATCCCTCTGCCTTTGGCGAAGGATAATAAATAGGAATTTAATATATAAGCAAAATTTAAGCGAATCTAGCATTGATGTTTGATAGCTATCTATTCTACAGATAAGGTAAAATCTATATAAATATTATCTTCTAAAAGATGTTTGAGGTTTGCTAGCTGTTTATACTACATGAGATGAAAACATAAATATGAATTATATTATCCTTCTATATTCTACAGGATTTGAAACCCGATATATTCCTGCGATATGCTAATAGAGCGCTGGGGTTTGGTATCTATACATTCTACAGGAGATGTAAACATAAATATTCATGCGGTTTACTAACAGAGCAGTTAGGTTTGCTTCCTATATATTCTACGGGATACGTAAACATAACTATCCCCGTGATTTGCTTATAGATTAATGAGGTTTGCTTCTTCTATATTCTAAAGGCTATCTCGATCTATCTTCTCGCGCGATTCGCTAATAAAACCGTGATGCTTGCTACTTCTACAAGATACATGCCAGTTATACCGATTCATTCCCACGAGTTGCTAATAGAGCGATGAGGTTTGCTTCTTATATATTATACAGCTTATGTTAACCGATATATTGCTGCAATTTGCTCATAGAACAGCGACGCTTGCTTCTTCTTTATTCAACAGGCTATGTATAGGAGTCGCTAATCAGGGATGACACTTTCCGCTGTTTGACATTTTTCGTTTAAATGAAGTCTCTTCTTAGCAAAAATCAAATTTAGGCGGAAAGTGTCGTCCCTGATTAGCCTGTACACAGGCTATTATGGGACGACACTTTACGCACATGCATTATGCCCAGTTTTCTCAGCACGCGATTTATATATTACTGTGATAATATTAACAGAGCAGTGATAATACTAACAGAGCAGTGATAATACTAACAGAGCAGTGAAGTTTCCAAACTTCAATATTTTACTCGGTGTGTAAACTATTTACATATTCTGCATGCTATGTAAAGTAAAACCTATATATTCATGCAATTTACTTATACAGCGATGAGGTTTCCTGCAATCGAGGCTGATTTACATATAGATTAAACAATCACATCCGACACCGAAATAGATGATAGTAGTTCAAAGCGTAATCGGAAATGTAAACAGCCCGGGTTCTATTTTGAACTTTGACCCGTTGAGCGCTACATCAATATGCGTCTTCCTTTCCACTCTGGTAACCACATCCGCGAAGACTTTACACCGGATGTTAGCCTATTATCGATCACAAATTTGCAGGCAAAATACTAAAAAAAGATTAGGCAGTCGCCAATATCAAGTAATATGTTTATAATTATTTTCTGAATTACATAATAGACCACAATACACTAACGTTTGTTTGCATTATACTAGTATATATGAAACTCAATAATCTGTAATTTTTTATAAAATGCTCGCTGTCAAAAAGCAGAACAAGTAGTGGGGACCGGTAAATGCTCTGTGATCATTTGTTTTTAAATAATATTTTTAGACACAAATGTATTCCAAATTCAGCTGGCTGTCTTTACATTATAATCTGTTAAAGGGGCCTTTTCACGTTTTGGTAAATTGACAAAATTAAAAAAAAAGTTGTTTCAGATTCGCAAATTTTCGTTTTAGTTATGATATTTGTGAGGAAACAGTAAAACCATGCTCTAAAATAGCCATCATATGCATCTTTTGACGATTTAAAAACCTGAAAATTATTAAGCGTTGCAACGGGAAACGATAGATTAATTTGGAGAGTTCTGTTATTGGCGTTAAATTTTGTGAAACTGCGAGGATAGCTTATATAAAGTATAAAATACATCATTCATTGTATAAGGAAGGATTGCCGAGTGATCTAAGTGGTAGGCTTTTTACTCCAGGACTCCAGGAGTCAGTGGTTCGAGCTCTGCTGAGGGTTACTTTTTTCTTTTTTCTTTTTTAAATTTTATTCTTGATTTTTAAATTGAGCTTTTTAGATCCAATGTTTACATTTATAAATATAAAGCATTTTACTGACAAACTTCAAACATGCCAAAATCTGTGAAAAGGCCCCTTTAATAAAATTTAACCAACGCATTTCCGTAATTATTTTAAGGAATGGTACATTTTCGGACAGTGTCATTTTATCCGAATTCATCTTAACGGTATTGGCGTTAATCCCATCACATAGCACGCGTGTGTTTTGCAACCAAATGGTGGTCGGTCATAAACCTACAAGATTAATACAAAGGTCAGTGAACCGTTCCGTTTACAGTATTTGGGTAAATAGAAATGTGTACTTGACACAGCTAATGAATTTACCCGATAGTTTTATGTATTTACACAGTTGAAACGTTTTTCGCAAGGAAACAATACGATCTGCTTAATGTATTGTTTGATATTATTTCGATGAAAACTGTTTTCAAACAATGGCTTTTATTATGCCCCCGTGGGGCATATAGCAGTTGAACTGTCCGTCAGTCAGTCAGTATGTCAGTCCGTCCGTCCGTCCGTCCGAAAAAAAAATTTACGTGGGCCATAACTTTTGCAATATTGAAGATAGCAACTTGATATTTGGCATGCATGTGTATCTCATGAAGCTGCACATTTTGAGTGGTGGAAGTTCAAGGTTAAGGTCATCCTTCAAGGTCAAAGGTCAAAACAATAATATTGACGAACACATTTCTTGTTAAGAGCCAATAATGATAATCTGCATGCTTAAACATAGTACTTAGTTGGTAAATGCCTAGTAAGATCGTTGTCGTTATTTAAGGGAACATGCCACCGCTCAAAAACTGAAAGGTGAAAAATAGGCTCCAGCAGTATTGCACTTCATATGAAGTAGCTTAAAAACAATGATTTAAGTACTAACAGCGTAATAATTGTAAGCTTACTTATGGTACATTTCTGTTGAATTTTAATAATTAAAGGTTCATACTACAGTATATACAAACCAATGTGTGCACTATGCGGTCAAAGTTCAACATTAGAGTATATGTGTCTGTAAAACAGCACCAAACATATTGACGTCGATAAAATAGGCATATTTTCATGGTATCTGTTAACTGTCGGACATTTACTTGTGTGAATAGTTTTGTGTTTCTTAGTTTTCCAACAAATTTTGCTTTTAATCATTTTTAAATGCCCCAAAAATTAGAGAAATCACGGTAAAAAAATCGGCATTTAAGTGATCCCATGTGAAGTAAATAACTAGCTAACGCAATTTACATACCTGTTACGAATTCACATGTTATCGCAATAGTTATTACAACACTTCGCAAACACAAATAAACCATCTATGATCCACGTATACGCTCTTTTACATTAAATGAAAATTATTGATAGCATAAACACAAACGTGCTAACGCTAATCGTACAGCGCACTCCATTTAAATAATATTCGTATAAAAGGTTAAAGCAATAAGAAGTTAAAAACATGTAAGTTTATGCAATCGCAAAACAACATTCCACACACAACTGTTGAACTGAATCGGTTTATCTTTATTTAAAACGCTTTGAACAACACAGCCGTTTGCCAAGTGTATATTTACATGCTGCGCAATGAATCGTGACTAAATTGAATACCGTATATTGACAGTATATAACCGTACGCTTAAAATAAACACACGCAAGGTAACCGTCTAAAAGATGGCAACGAAGAGCAAATTTGATATTCAAATACTCGGTTATAAAGTATTCAAATATTCGATCGTTCGGTGTTCGGTTATATGTGTGAACCAGAATTGACAGGTTTTATTATGCCCCCCCCCCAAAAAAAAAAAAAACATTTTAGGGGGTGCATATAGTCGCCGCTTCGTCTGTCCGTCCGTGTGTCCGTCCGTGTGTCCGTCCGTGCACATTTTTTGTCCGGGCTATTTCTCAGCAACTAATTACCGGAATTCAATGAAACTTCATGGGAAGCTTCACTACCATGATATGTGCATATTATCAGCGGGTTCTGGTCGGATGATTTTTCACAGAGTTCTGGCCCTTCAAAATTTTCTATAAAAAATTATTGTCCCCCCCCCCCCCCCCCCAACTACTGTGCCCTCAAGACGTTTCCTTTAAAGGGATCTTTTCACGCTTTGGTAAATTGACAAAATTGAAAAAAGTTGTTTCAGATTCGCAAATTTTCGTTTTAGTTATGATATTTGTGAGGAAACAGTAATACTGAACATTTACCATGGTCTAATATAGCCATTATATGCATCTTTTGACGATTTTAAAACCTAAAAATTATAAAGCGTTGCAACGCGAAACGATTGAATAATTTGGAGAGTTCTGTTTTTGTCGTTAAATTTTGTGAAACTACGAAGATTGCTTATATAAGGTATAAAATACTTCGAGTATATGTACTCGGCGGAATAGCTCAGTAGGCTAAAGCGTTTTTACTTCAGGACTCTGGCAGGACTCCAGGGGTCACTAGTTCGAAACCTGGTCCGGGCAATGTTCTTTTCCTATTTTTAATTTTATTCTTGATTTTTACTGGAGCTTTTACGATCCAATGTTTACATTTATCGATATAAAGCATTTAATGAATAAGTTAAAAAATGCCAAAATCTGTGAAAAGGCCCCTTTAATCTGAATATATAGTGCAATATTGTGACAAAAAAACCTTTGGGGAGCATCACCCGTCTCCGACGGTTATTTGTTTATGAAAGCTGCTACAAACATACTATGAAAACAGGCAACACTAAAGTTTAATTTAGTTTAAACCTATATATTTTAGCTTGATTGCATAAAAAGCCTAAAGCTTATTTCAAACACTATCGAGTCCGTTTTCTGGGACTAGAACCAGTTCTTAGTGTCTATGGGGGAAATCTAAAGAGCGATCCCACAGTTGGGATCTAACCCGTGACATCCCGATCGCAAGGCGGACACCTTATCAATAACACCACTGCGACTCTCATATAGGCAACACTATACATGAAAATACCCAACAATCAATTTAAATAAAAGAGATTAACGCGTACATATGTCTTTCTTACAAGTAATCAGGTTGTCATACAAACAGATCGACTTCAACATGGAATTACATCCATGTGGCTGTCGAGTCTTTCCGCGGTCGTTTACGTTTCTCACTTAAAAATTGCATTATTTGATGCGCAAGTATTTGTTCTGTTATAATGGGAATGCAAAATTATAGTTGTTATTAGTTTACAGATGCAGGTTGCAATAAGGATTAAAGATTAACACCATAAAGCACGTTTAAGTGATTTTTATAATGCGCTTGATAAAAGACAATGCTTGAAACTTTCATCCATTGGAATAACCGTTACATTGAACTGTCAAAACGTTAATACGTCTTTAGGGTGAAAAGTCGTTTTGACACCAATCATGTGTACCTGAGATAAATAGGCGGAATGATATTTTTAATCGGAGAAATATAGTTGTTTTTTGTGTACTGTTTGCGCTTTTATAAAAAAAAAATAACAAATTAAGAAACAGGTTTTCCTATAACAAAACATATTCGAATAGTGTTCAATATTTGAATATTCAAACATTCGAATATTCGTTCCTATCGCTAGTTTAAAGTAAATGTTTAAAGATTTAAAATTAATGTATTCTATCATATTTCATTAAATTGTGTAAGTTTGTAGAACAAATCAGTTCCACATTGGAACTAAAGAGCTTCACAAAAAAAACAAGATAACGATTTCAACAAAAACAAAATGTATATGGTGCACTCCAACCGAGATTCGAACCGGATTCCTTCCTTCGGATTAAATGAAACCGTCCTACACATTCGGGCACCCCGACTATTATCGGCGATCGTTTGCTGTGAAGCTGACTAAAATCACGTTTAACCTCAATTACGTAAGTTAGATAATTACTGGGAAAGGTATTAACACATAAAGTAGCGAAGATTTTCTAATTTTTAGGAATGCAAACTTACAAGAACAACATTTCCTCAATATCTGCTGCATATATATAGGGATAAAAATTTACACAATAATTAACACAGTTGAAAAAGTTATCAATACATCTTCTTCAACAACACTAGAACTGATTATTAAAACTGGTACTGTTTCTAATTGCATGTCATTAACGTGATGTTTTATTCATTCCCATACTGAAACGATCATGTTTACGCCTAAATACGCGCACTAGAAATAGCAATTATTAAGCTCTAGATCACTCACGGTCCCTTTAAGTCCATACTCGACAGCATGACGATAATTAATCGTCATCGCGAAAGTACGATCGTGCTGTCATGCTATCGTTATCATACCGTCAAGTATCGAGATGTGACTGTTCTGTATGTAAGATCATGCTTACAATAAACACAACGGTGACGTGTTTCAGTAGTTACACAAAGAACAGGAACCGTGATCTTGTATTGTTCACGTGAATTTGTTAAGGGAGGCCGTTTAACAAATATAAATTTAAGCAAGTACTCCGCCATATTCTGTCCCAGACCTGCGCTGAAAAAGGAGGAGGTTTAAGCGTTTGGTCAGCAACCATACTCTTTCAAAACCTTTTGCTGCAAAAAAAAACAAAATACATATATCACCGACCTGGGGGAGGCTAAAGGGCGTTTGACGACGCACAATCAAATCCAGGAACCACAACACTATCGGTACATGGAATGTCCGAACCATGTACGAGACCGGTAAGACAACACAAGTTGATGCAGACATGACAAAGTTCAACCTTATCATCATAGGAATCATCCAATCAAGATGGCCTGGTTCTGGCCAAAGCGGAAGACTTCCGGCGATGTTCTCCGAGCATGTCAGGCAAATGCAACACACGCTCAGGGAGTATCAATTATGCTTTTGTAGTCGACACATAGAACTCGGGTGGGAGGAACACGGACAACGGATCATGACAGCCTCGTACCATACGAACTAAAAGACGGTAAAAGACGGTCACCTAATCCAGTGTCCTCAAGAAAGACAGTAAATAATGCGAGGGAAACTTTTATAAAAGACTGTGAGACAAAACAGAAATAGCATCATTGTAATGGGCGACTTCAATGCAAAGATCGGCAGTTACAACCGAGGATATGTGGATAGCATAGAGCATTAAGGGCTATGCGCCCACGTAGTTGTGTTCCTGGTTCGCACAGGCAGAAGAGTTGGACAGAAGTTTCAGCAAAAACCAGAGTTACAACACAACGCTGAAAGCATGGAATGAAAGGTTCAATAATACTCTCTCCAACAAGTTCCAAGTCCTAGAGGAGCTGCTTAAAGAAGATGCGATATAGCAGAAGTGGCAGAAAGTGAAAGTAAGAGTTACCTCAACATGCCAAGAAACATTTTGGCCCAAGTCGTGCACCCACAAAGAGTGAATTTCAGGCTCTAGAGAACGTTGAAGAAAGGAAAGAAAAGAAGACAAGTATCATAACAGCAGAACAATATCAGAAAATGCAAATGAACAAGAAGAGTGCACAGACCCAAACAGGAACGTCAAATCAAGTTTAATATGAGACGACGGAACCACCTAGTTACGCTGGCAACAAAAGCAGAAAAGGCAGCACACCAGAACAGATTAAAGGTCCTGTCCTTCATCATCAAGAAAACGTGTGCCAAGCGATAGATGCCAGTAAGTGACAAAAACAGAAGAATGATAGGAGTTTACGAAGGGTGGTAGAAGAGTTGTATCGAACACTTCCAAGAGCTACTACTCAGAACGCCAGATTTTGTTTGATATGTCAATCAAGTGCTCCCAACCCGCGAAAGAAGTGATCCGCAGCAGCATCCATGTTTTCGAGTTATATATATATATATTTTTCATCTATTATAAAGACTGTTTTAAAACGGTTGTATCGAGGACGATTATCAGATTGATATTGTATCGACGTTTAATAATAATTATAACCCTCATACTTTTTTTTAACATTGTGTGTGGCTATTCACCTATCTCGTATTTTAAATTGTGGTTGTTTTTTATGTTATATAAAATCCGATATGCTTCAATCGACTTAATTGTTACCACAAGGGTCACAGATTTTCATTGCACCTGTATTTTAATAAATCCATGCATACATGTTAGGTATGTGAAATATTAAAGCGGGTATATACGATCTTGTCAAATATTTATTAATTAATAAAAAATGTGTTAAAAACTTATTGTACATATATTTCAATATAAACTAAAATAAAAGTGAAGAATAACATGCGTCGAAAAATGCTAAATAAGCCAGATATTTAATTCTGAAATCGAAAAGAGCTGTACAGCCAAATTCGCCAACATGTATATAATGCATGTACGATGCGAATCTAAATTTAGTTTTACGGTTCATTTGAAATTCCTGCAGTGATATCGATTCATACGACGCACGAACACTTACTAAAATGACGAATGCATAGGTTATTGTAAGAAAATATGTACGAATTATCTTCGTCACAATCGGCTCGAGGCGCTAATTTGTATTTGCTGCATTTTATGAAATTCGTCTTAAATGTATAAATTTTCTTGCATATTGTGTGTTATTATAACATATTTGTATCAATATATTACAATTCAACACATATAAAAATCGTATAATCTCACTTTAATATTGGCAATCATAATAATCACATAATCGTTTCTATCCCTATGTTTGCTATGCCAAGCAAGCCAATATTATTATCCTCACCGATTTTCCGAAGATGCTGAAACTGTGTCAGATTTGTTTCGAGGAAATAACTAAGTTATTGACGTCTGATCAGTGACTAGTAAGCCATTTGCATGGCTTCTAAGTACTGGAATACATGTACTTTATATAATACATTTCTTTATTTACTTTTTGTTGTCTTATAAACTGTGTTTCTAATTGACACGCATAATATGATAGGTATGTAAAATGTGGCATTTAAATAAAATATGAAACCTAAACAGACAAAAGTAATTGATTTCAGGACGTTCGTCGAAGAATTTTAAGATTGGTAGTTGTGTTCTTTATTGTTACCAGGCACACTTAACATACAAACACAGTACGTTAAATTAAATGAAAGTGTTGGGTTCGTTACGTTTCTAATGGTCACTCCTTTGCATCGCTTGCATGTCCATTCAGAGACATGTTAAACTAGTATTTGTACGTGCTCACACACAATTAAGTAGATCTACTGTTGACTTGAAAGGATGATGGAAGACTGTCAAAGTCTAATGCGCAGTCAATAAACTTAGTATATGTTTTCTTATAAAACAGTTTTTCATAGTTGATAATGAAATCGGCTTCTCCACAAAATGCATGTTTTACTAATCAAACATTATTATATAATATAGAGGCTTTAAACGTGATGCATTGTTGTTATATATGTTAAAATTTATTGAACAAACTTTGTATATCCAAGCATTGAATTATTGTCATAAGGGGTGCTTAAATTGGGTTGCAAATGTTAAGCAATTGTTAGATTAATACGGATTTTCCCAATATTTATAAAACTGTGAATAAAATAATGGCCATGTTTTGAATGTGAATTTTAATGCAGAATCGTTGACACCTTAAAACAGAAATTGTTTGAAATATGAATACTAATTAGATTTATTGCGCAAGAGGTTTCGTTCATAATTGGTAAAATTAAGTTCATCTGCCCACTCGTAGAGAATATAAACCGAAAGATATTCATGTAACAAAATCCCTCGTGAAGAACGTCATTGTCTCTGTTGTAATCAGCGGGGATGAATTCCGCTTCATTTGTGTTTGTTCATGCTACCGTTGACTACGACAAATATACATTAAACGTATTCATTACATGAATCCATCTGTTGTGAAATTCCGTAGTGTATTGACATCAACATGTAAATTTAGCACTATCAATCATTGCAAATATGTAAAGAAAACTGTATCTATATTAAATTATTTTATATGTAAATACCACGTACTTAGTGTTTTGTACTTCTCTTGTAATAAGTCTATGTTTCAATTTTACACATAGATTGAACCATTTGAGGTTTTTCTTTTTTGTATTTTTTGTTTAAATTATGTCATATATACCATAGTAAATAAAAAGTAATAGTTTATCCTATCTGCTTTTATAGTATTGCGTTTTTTTAATCGTTGTCGCTCTCTGAACTTATTTGTTTCGAAATTTTATTATATGAGTCGTTCTGACAAAACTGGGCATAATGCATGTGCGTTAAGTGTCGTCCCAGATTAAACTGTTCAGTCCGCACAGGCTAATCAGGGACGACACATTACGCGTTTATGACATTTTCCGTTTAAATGAAGTCTCTTCTTAGAAAAACTCCATTTTAGGCGAAAAGTGTCGTCCTTGATTAGCCTGTGCGGACTGCACAGGCTAATCTGGGACGACACTTTACGCACATGCATTATGCCCAGTTTTCTCAGAACACGACACATATATTCTTCAATTGTAAGGATTGCAAAGGACTTATATTGTCCTTTATTTTTTTATAATGATTACTGACACATTCATTACGTTAGATATAAAAGTGTACATTAAAGACGATGTGCATATGTATGAATCTTAATAGACTGTCTGTTTTGTTGTGTTCTGTTTATGCGATTTTAGTGATTATTATTCCACTCTTTCGCATTTAATATTTAAATATGTTGTACAGAAATATGAATATTGAAGTACTCATTATGAAGAAGTGAAACTCCAGCTGCTGGAGCAGTATTGAATACTTATTATAAACAATTAGTTGGTCCTTTATTTAAGGCAAGTGACCGATTGCCCAAACAGTTCAAAACAGCACACTTTCCTATGCAATTGAATGGTTATTAATAATTCATAGAAATATTAAGGTTTTTACTTGACAGCTCATCCTTTGCAATTCAGTGCTTACTTAATATAATCAACGATTTGAATCGATAGCAGCCGCGGGGCTGCAGTGAAAGCCGGATATCACGCGATTTGGTTATTCCCAAATGAATTAAATTTCTAAAGGCTACATATGAACAGTTTGTTCCGCGTTGTAGTTAGATGAATACGGTATTGAAAGTGGTACAAGTATACTTATATTTAATTGTATGTTCAATAGAACTTAAATTCAATGTCGTAAAATGTGCCTAGAATATAATTTCGCAGGCTGGAGTTGCTAAAAAGAAACAGAGCAACATACGCTTTGTTTATTTTGTTTTCAAATTGTAATTTTGGTTATTGGTTTCAACGAAATTGGAAACAAACAACAAGGATACAGAATGCGGTTGTTGGTATATTGTTTCTACCTCTTGGTTCTATGGTGTCATGACAGTCTTGGCGTTCAGGGCGATAATGATACACAGACGGAACATGATTTGCACAAGCGACTGTTCCAGACATACAACTCGAACATAATGCCACGTCATGCGACGTCGCTGGACCCGTTTGACGTCGGCATCGAGCTTTATCTGATGTCGATCGATGAAATTAACGAGCTTTCACAAACTATTTCCATAATGGCTTTTTTAGAAATAACCTGGAAGGACCGTTTTTTAGGGTGGGACCCCTTGGAATATTCCAATATAACTTCAATAAAAGTAAAAGTCAAGGACATTTGGTATCCGGATGTAGTTCTTGAAAGCACATTGGACAAACACACTGATTTGATGGATGAAGCTGGGAATGCGAATATTAAATCTGATGGCAGTGTCGTCATGTGGCCTTACGGAAGGTACACGGTTTCTTGTAAAATATTTATTGGACAGTACCCATTCGATAAGCAGACGTGTTTATTCGCTTTTCTATCATGGACCAACCCGAGTTCGAAACTCGTTTTAAGCAGCGCGTCGACGGAAATAAGAAGATTTGTTTATAAGGAAAATAGCGAATGGGCGCTTAAACGCGGACAAGTACTCTTCGAACGGCGACCATACGGCAATGACACATGGGATCACGTGATCTTTTGTTTCGAGCTACAGCGCAAATCCCTGTTCGTCGTCATGAACATAATGCTGCCGATAGTTTGCATTGCGTTTCTTAACACGTTTTGTTTTATATTGCCGTCAGATTGCGGGGAGCGGATAACGCTCTGCATTTCCTTATTTCTCACACTGGCCGTATTCATGACGATTGTCAACGGGTCCCTCCCAGAATCATCTGACGAGGTGTCGAAATTCGGCGTCTACGTTGGTCTTCAATTAATCGGATCCGGCCTGTCGACAATTGCTACCGTTTTGTCGCTGCAATGCTATCACGAAGACGACCATACACGTGTACGTTTATGCGTCCAGTTGCTTGTAATAGCAATGTGCATGCGAAAGCGCTATCAAATACATCAGAAACACGCCAATAATGAAGTCAATGGAAACAAGAATGACGGCGAAATCGTTATCACGGAGATTGATACGCTCGACGATTGTATACAAATCGACAAACGTCTGTCTTCTGGTAATGGCAATCGAACGACACATAATGTACCTCCGGTTACCTGGAAAATGGTTTCCTGTGCGTTGGACCGCTTTTGTTTCATTGCTTCAATAGTTTGGCACGTGGTTCTATTGTGCATTCTGCTCGTAGTCTTGGTTTCATAAAATTGTGGTGGGTTGAATCAATTTTGCATAATTAATAGCCCACCGAGGACTCTTATCGAAAAATGAATCATCGATAAACAGATAAAAAGATACCTTTGGGCATTCAATCCGGTAACTAATTTTTTATTCATTACGTTGGTTTTCTATGTAACATCAATGACGGTGCGTCCAGTGTGACATTGTCGTTTGATGTGGAATATTGAACACTGTTATTGGATGTGTGTATTCGAATTATAAATTAAGACTTCAATAAATCATTAATTAACCAACCTGGTATTAAATGGATACACGTTAATTAGTTTAATGTGCTTCTGTACTGAGATATTGTAACCAGCATTTTTTAACTATGCTTTTTTCCAAACATATTTGGCTTCATTGCGACTGCATGTATTTTTCGTAGCAATTGCAAATGACCTGTTAACTATTTGTCAATATTTTGCTCTAGAACGCGTCAATGTGTAGGCGCATTTAATCACAAGTAGGCTCGTAAATTTATTAAAAGTGGCTGTTCAAATGCCAGAATGTATCGCGACATATAAAATTCCTTTATTTTACATATGGATTTTGAGGTCCAACGTATTGTTATGAGCTTATTTTTCCTTGCAATTTAACATGATGAAAAAAGTGCATCACATGGCCTTGATTTCTGTGAATATTTGGCGAAATGTATTTAACGATACTGTTTTTAACGGAGAATTTTAGCCCGGCCTTTTGGGTCAAGAGACACTGAGCTTCAAATATTTTTACCAATACCCGGTCAATATAAGTATCTTGATGTTTATAAATATAAACCAACGGATCGGACGCATTGCTTGTTTCAATTCTCGCCATAACATTAAGAAATGGCGCTATTCAAACGCAAATAAAACATTTACTTAACGTATTTTGATTTTAACACACACATATCAACAATAAATCAAACTGATGCAATCAATTTATCGTAAATACACATGTATTTGAAGCTTGGTTTTATGTTATAAAAATAGATCAGTTAGAGTTCAATTCATATATATATATATATTTTAGCCTTGTTCTGGAAAAACTAGCGTAAATGCATGCGAGTCAAGTTTCGTCCAGATTAGCATGAGCAGTCCGCACAGGCTGATAAGGAACAGCACTGTCCGCTTTCATGAAATTTTCATTTATAGAAAGTATCATCGTAAAGAAAACTCAGTTAAGGCAAATGACAACCTTGTTTTATGTGCAGGAATAAAGCTTGACGTGCAAACATATTGCTTTGTTTAATTACTTAGTGACTATAACCCGCGTGATTATTTGTGCAAGTATAGATTATTTTTTAATTAATAGTTTAATGTGTGTATGTGTGCGTTACGATTTGCGTTAATGAAGACACAATAACAGAAAACTCACCTTCTGCGACTGTAGGTGATATCTGTAATAAGCACAAGTGGGTCTTAACGAAGCTAGCAATGGAATAAACAAAAAGCATATCACAAAACACAAATCTTACGCCAACAAACAATATACAAAACGCGAATAACCACACTTTATTAGTGTGATAATATGCCATATGGTAGTTCAACTTAATATACATTAATACTTTATTACGACACAGTTATAATTAATACACTTCAACGTGAAATACTACAAGCTGTAAAGCAAACCATTAAACGTTTGTGTGTGTATATGATCAACCATTGAACAAAGCCGTATAAAAAAATCAAGTACATGATAATATTAAATATGATGTTATTTTTTTATATTTGATGACACACGCATAAAAATTCATTTGCAACTGTAAAATTCCACAGTCTGCACAAGATGCAAATTTAACTTCATATATATGTATAATTAAAAGCCCATAACCCCCCCCCCCCAAAAAAAAAAAATCAACGAATCTTGGTTACATGCCTCCAATAACAATGTCATCAGGTCGAAACTTAAGGAAAAACATTGTTACCATTCTAGAGGCCATATAGTTGTTAAATGTTGATAACACTTGGTCAGAAAGATAATTTTGAATATATTGAATATCATGTAGGTAAAACAAAGGTCACCAGGTCAAGTGTTCGACAATAAGCGAACTTGAGCAACGGTGAGCTCTTCAGAGCCACCATAGTCCTCTTGTAATATAATTGTAATGATACAAGATACAACGATAAATCTACTATGGTACTCATTTGCTTGTAACAATATATTTTTGCATCAAACATCATTTTTACACACAGCTATGCAATGTAACTATGTCGGCGGCAATAACAAAATAACCACACGCCACATTTGAGATAATAGTATGGTCAATTTTATGGCAGAAATATTGTTTAAACTTTCAATATATATGTATTGATTGAGTTTACTTGGAAAATTATGGTGGAATATGAACTTCTTTACGTTGAAAATAGTGCGAACCGAGCCATTAGGAACGGCCCATGACAAAATGTCCACCATGTTGGATCACATGATAACATTTTTTTTTGTTTTGACCAATCATTTCGAGTGTGGATGTAGCGTGATTTGAAAGTTGTCAAATTGTATGTCGTTTGCCATTTGGAAATGTTCATTTCCAAAATGTTTCTTTTTACAACTTTGCTAAGTATTCAGGCTGCAGTCTTGGTATACATTTATCAGAATAATGACAATCTCTAGTAAAGACACTCTATGTACATTTTTTTCAGCATTCAGTGCAAAAAAATGTTTGTTAAATTGTCTTGTTGTCAATGTATGAGCAGACCTTTTTGAAAATGTCCTATATCTTATGAAGCAAACTAAAATGTAAGTGTTTGACTAGAGTTGTTCTACTCATTAACTTTTATGAGCCACTCTCTGGGAAAATAGAATTTAATGCATTTGAGTAAAGTCGCATTCCAGATTAGTCCGTGCTGTCTGCACAGGTTAATCAAGGACGAAACTTTGCGTTTTCATGGAATATTTTGTTTAAATGAAGTCTCTCGTAAACTTAAACCAGGTCTAAGCTGGGAATGTTGTGTGCTTGATTAGCTTGTATTGACTGCGCAGGCTAATCTGGGACGATACTTAACGCACATGCATCTCCCCGGTTTTCCCAGAGTGAGTCTCTTTATCAATTAAACCTTTACCACTTAGATACGTACTTAACTCGTTACCACTTAGATACGTACTTAAATCGTTATCACTTAGATACGTACTTAACCCATTATCACTTAGATACGTACTTAACTCTTTATCACTTAAATACGTACTGAACTCTTTACCACTCTGATACGTACTTAACTCTTTACCACTTAGATATGTATTTAACCCTTTACCACTTAGATACGTACTTAACTCTTTACCACTTAGATACGTACTTAAATCTTTGCCACAAAGATACGTACTCTTTACCACGTACTTGGTCACTTTTGGCAGGCCTTTTCTGCTTACTACTTTGACCCTTTACCGCTTATATACGTATTTTACTCTTTACCACTTAGATACGTATTTTGACGCATGTGTAGTCCCTCAGAAATTTAAATTTGTTTAAAGGCCTTTCTTACTAGATACAAGATTTAAAGGCTTTATTTCCAACCCTAAGATACGGATGAGCAGCAAACAGCATAAAACATTAACAGACTGCGAGTTACTCACAGGCTGAACTGGTTTAATGCTGTTGCACATAGCAATTTTCACATTTGTTAATAAACTCTAAAGTTAACATCCACCAAAAAATTGAATTTATTTGTATATATTGATTTCGTTGATTCTATACTTATTTTCGGAATAAATATACTTAGACAGTACTAGGATGTCTTATTTGTTGGTGGTTTTAATAAGCTGAATTAATTCAAACATACTCGGCCTATTATAATAATACCTTGTATAAGCGAATGCGTAATTCTGTATAACAATTGCACTAATTATAAAGTGGAATTTAGCCTCCATATCGCGGCTATTGTACAGTAAGCTTGTCCTCTCATCTCTCGGAAGTCTATCAGAACCGTACCGAACTGTTTCTATTATAAAAGATACATTTTAACAAATTGGCATGTATCGACGTTTATCATTTAATGCGTTATATTGATAAATGTAAACATCTAAAAAGATCCAGTGAACAGACAAATAAAGAGAGAAACAAAAAGTAACCCTCAACTGGGCTCGAACCACTAACTCCTGGAGTAAAAGTCTAACGCTTAGACCACTCAGCCATCCATGCTCATACACTGAGTGATGTATTTTATACTGTATATAAGCAATCCCCGTATTGTCACAAACTATAACGAAAACAACAGATCTCTCCAAATTATTCCATCGTTTCGCGTTGCAATGCTTCATAATTTTCAGGTTTTTAAATCGTCAAAAGATGCATAAAATAGATATTTTAGAGCATGGTAAATGTTCAGCTTTACTGTTTCTTAACAAATATCATAACTACAACCAAGATTTTTTTGGCAATTTAAGAAAACGTGAAAAGGTCTCTTTAAAGTATGCGATGATAATCAGAGTCGAGACAATGCGCGGCGGTAACAGAGTCGAGACAATGCGCGGCGGTAAGTCTTATTAAAGAGTTTATCGAGAGCACTTGCTGGTTAAAACGAATAAGTTAAATGTATATATAAATGTTTTAATAAAGCGCTAGAGTCGACGTCGGCTCTAAGTTTCTGTAAAAAACAACAACATCGATTTGATGTTTGAGTAAATTCGTTTTGGCCATGATTAAAAGGATTTGCCCAAACGACGCTTAAACCTAACTCATTTAAAAGTGTATGCAGCTTCGTGGCCCATGACTTGTTTACTCATGTCAATGTTATGATGTATAGTATGCTGTTTTAATAAACACGTTTCATGAATACAAAATATGTAACCGGAATTTCATTATTTGGACATAATGTTAGATATACATAGGATACCGTCCTCATTCCAAATAAACAGCTGCATTACAGGTACCTTGTTTAGTTTAGTTTAAACCTATTTATTTTAGCTCGATTGCGTCGAAAGCCTTAGGCTTATATAAACGCTCTCGAGTCCGTTTCCTGGGCCAAGAACCAGTACTTGGTGTCTTTGGGGGAAATCTAAAGAACGCTCCCACGGTGGGGATCGAACCCGTGACCTCCCGGTCGCAAGGCGGACATCATATCCATTACACCACGGCGACCTAAAAGGTACCTTGTTTAACGCATAGTACTGCAATATTTCAGGTATACTCGTTCGATTTCATTGGATTTATTAAACCCCAAACCTCACAAGAGCAGTCGCGGATGCAAAGGCGTCAAACGACTGCAAAGTAACACGAGGAGTGACGTCATATTTATTTACATTAACTGACGAAACGTGGTGTGCCTTTGCTGTCTTTCCGATCACATGCTGACCATTCAGATGAAAACCTCCTGTGTAATGAAATACTAGTCCGAGACAGTTAAAATTATAAACATCTTGAAATTCTATATTATTGTAAGAAATGTAGGATGAAAAGTCGTGTTGACACCTATCAAGTAAACATGAGATCTATAGGCGAAAAGGAATGTAATCAGAAAAATGTAGTTACATTTTGTGTACTTTTTACGCTTGTATTAAGCAAAAAACATATTAAAAAACAGGTTTTCAAATAGAAAACAAATAATCAAATAAATTTAATTACTTGAATAATTGTTCCTATCACTAATTTAAAGGAAGTGTTAAAGGATGTCAAATTAATGTATTTTAACGTGTTTCAGTAATTGTGTAAGTTTGAAGAAAATCATTTTCACAACGGGATTAAAGAGCGTAAAAGAACTAACGAGAAAACGATTTTAACAAAATCAAAACATATAAGGTGCACTCCAACCGAGATTCGAACCGGATTTCTTCCTTCGGATTAAGTAATACCGTCCTATACATTCGGGCACCCATTTTCGGCGATCGTTTGCTGTGTAGCTGACTAAAATCACGTTTGACCTCAATTTAATTAGATAATTATTCAGATGGTAAATTAAACAACAAATTAAACTGCGGCGATTTTCTAACTTTTAGGAATGCAAACTTACAAGAAAAACAGTTCCTCAATACCTGCTGCATATATATATATAGGGGAAAAAAATGACACAATAATGAACACAGTTGAAAAAGTTATCAATACATCTTCTTCAACAACACTAGAACTGATTATAACAACTATTACTGTTTCTAACTTTATGTCATTAACATGATGTTGTATTCATTCCCATACTGAATCGATAATGTTTTTAGCCTAAATACGCGCACTATAAATAGCAATTATTCAGCTCTAAATCGATAAACCCACAACGATTAAGACATACACGTGCCTGACAGCTAACGTCCCGGCTTCCTTTCGATGGCGTTCAAAAATGGTTCATTGTGCATGCATGGATTAATTCTTAAGTCCATACTCGACAGCATGACGATGATTAATCTGTCATGCTATCATTATCACACAGTCAAGTATCGAGATGTGTTACCGTTCTGTGTGTATGATCATGCTTATAATAAATACAACGGTCACGTGTTTTAGTAGTTTACCCTACATAAAGGACAGGCACCATGGTCTTGTCCTCGTCACAACAATTTGTTAAGGTAGGCCGTTTAACAAATTTAAATTTAAGCAAGTACTCCGACAAATACTGTCCCAAACCTTCTCTGAAAAAGGAGGAAGTTTAAGCGTTGGGTTAGCTACCATTCTCTTTCAAAACCTTTAGTTGCAAAAACGAAAACAATAGACATCACCGACCTGGGGGAAGCTAGAGGGCGTCTGACGCCGCGCGATCCAATCCAGGGAGCACGACCATCCTCAGTACATGGAATGTCCGAACCATGTTCGAGATCGGGAAGACAACACAAGTTGATGCAGACATGAGATATAACATTATCATCATATGAATCATCCAATCGAGATAGACTTGTTCTGTGCATAGCGATCGTGCTGTCGTGCTGTCAGCACACGCCCAAGGATTGGCTATGATGCTTTCAAGTCGGCACAGAGAACGCTAGATCGCTGATCGAGTGAAAAGACGGACAACAAATCATGACGGCCTCTTTCCATTCTTAGACGAAGAGGGTAGATATAGACATAATCAAGTGTCCTAAAGAAAGACAGTAAAGAAGACGAGGACAACTTTTATATCGGAACAAACAGGAACATCATCATAATAAATTATTATGATGATGTTCCTGTTTGTTCCGATATAAAAGTCGGTTGTAATTACGATCATGGCTTTAAATTATCTTATTATTATTAATAATAAGATAATTTAAAGCCATGATCGTAATGACAACCGATAATATGAAAAAGCATCGGGCAGCAAAGGCTAGGCAAGATTAAAGACAATGGCGAGCGTTTCACGGACCTGTGCGCCACATGTAACCTGGTTCTCGCAGTTAGTGTTTTCGAACTCCGATGGATACACAAGGCAACTTGAATGTCACCAGACCTGTCAAGAAAAAACATATTTACTTACGGTCCATCGTGAGGACGTTTCGTGTCTCTCTTTAGGATGTGCGCAACAAACGATGGAAAGAATATTAATCGGATCATCATCTCCTTGTCGTCTGATTTAAACTGAAGTTGATGAAGAGTCGGAAAGGGGTTTCAGCCAAAGCCAGCGTTACAACACCTCTACGCTGAAAGACACCTGAAAGCATGAAGAGTTCGAGAATACTCTATCCAACACGCTCCAGGTCCTAGAGGAGCTGCTCAAAGAAGAGGCGATATAGCAGAAGTGGCAGAAAGTGAAAGTAAGAGTTACCTCAACATGCCAAGAAGTACTTTGCCCCAGGTCGTGCACCCACAAAGAGTGCATATTAGGCGTTAGATAACGTTGAAAAAAGGAAAGAAAAGAAGACAAGTGTCATAACAGCAGAACAAAATCAGAAAATGCAAATGAACAAGTAGTGTGTATAGACGCAAACAGGAACGTCAAACGAAGTATAATATGAGACAAGCGGAACCACCTAGAGACGCTTGCAACAGTAGCAGAAGAGGCGGAACACCAAAACAGTTTCAAGGACCTGTCCTCCATCATCAAGAAATTAGCAGAAAAGTATGCCAAGCGAAAGATGCCAGTAAGGGACACATACAGAGGAATTACATGAGTTGACGAAGGATAGAAGAAGAGTTGCATCGAGCAATTCCAACACCTACTACTTATAACGCCAGCTCCTGCTAACCCAGTTGATATACCGACAGCTGCAATTGATCAAAATTATCCGCAGCAGCATCCATGTTTTCGAGTTATATAAATTTATATAAATATACATTTTTCATCTATTATAAAGACTGAAATAAAATATTAAACCTAAGCAGACATCGGTAGTTGATTTCTGGACGTTCGTCGAAGATTTTCAAGATTGTTAGTTGTGTACTGCATGGTTACCAGGCACACAAAAACAACACTCACAATTTAAATCCAAAAACAGAACGTTAAATTAAATTATAAGTGTGGGTTCGTTACGTTTCTGATGGTCAATTCTCCACAATGCTTGCAAGTGCTTTCAAGACATGTTTAACTAGTATTTTTTCACACACAATTAAGTAGATCTACTGTTGACTTGAGAGTATGAAGGTAGACTGTCAAAGTCTAATGCGCAGACAATAAACTCAGTATTTGTTTTCTTATAAAACAGTTTTTCATGGTTGATAATGAAATCGGCTTCTCAAACAATGCATGTTTTACTAACCAAACATTATTATATAATACAGGGGCTTTAAACGTGGTGCATTGTTATTATATCAGTAACAATATTATTGTATAAACTGTGTATATCTCAGCATTGAATTATTGTACTAAAGGTTGCATCAATTGGGTTCAATATGTTAAGCAATTGTTAAATTTATACGAATTTTCGCAATTTTTAGAACTTGTGAATAAAATAATAGTCATGTTTTGTATGTGAATTTAAATGCAGAATTATTGACACCTTAAAGCAGGAATGGTTTGGAATATAAATATTAATTAGATTTATTGCGCAAAACGCTAAGTTTATAATTGGTAAAATTAAGTTCATCTGCCCACCCGTAGGGAATTCAAACCGGAAAATGTTCACGCAACAATATCCCTCGTGAACAACGTCAGTGTCTCTGTTGTAATCATCGTGACGTAGAGGATGAATTCCGCTTCATTTGCGTTTGTCATGCTACCGTTTACAAAGACAAATTTACACTAAACGTATTTATTACATGAATCCATCTGTTTTGAAGTTCCATAGTTAATTGACATCAACGTGTAAATTTGACATCAATCATTGCAAATATGTAAAGAAAATTGTTACTATGTGAAATTCTTTTATAAATACCACGTACTTAGTGTTCTGTACTTCTCTTGTAATAAGTCTATGTGACAATTTTACACATAGATTGAACTATTTGAGGTTTTTCTTTTTTTTTGTATTTTTTGTTTAAATTATGTCATATATACCATAGTAAATAAAAAGTAATAATTTATCCCACCTTCTTTGCTAGTATTGCGTTTCTTCTTTTTTGAATCGTTGTCGCTCTCTGAACTTATTTGTTTCGAAATTTCATTATCTATACTTCTATTTTAAGGATTGTAAAGGACTTATATTGTCCTTTATTTTTTTATAATTATTACTGACACGTTTATTACGTCAGATATAAAAGCATGCATTAAAGAAGATGTACATATCTATGAATCTTAATAGTGTTCGTATGTCTGTTTTGTCTGTTTTGTTGTATTCTGATGAAGTAAATGCTAATGATTATTGTTTCACTCTTTCACATTTAAATGTATTTTATAGAAATATGAATAATGAAGTACTGATGTCATAATTTCCCTATGCAATTGAATGGTAATTAATAATTCATAGAAATATTATGGTTTTTACTTAACAGTTCATACTTTGCAATTCAGTGGTTAATATAATCACCGATTTGAATCGATAGCGGCCGCGGGGCTGCAGTGAAAGTCGGATATCACGCGATTTGGTTATTCCCAGATTAATGCAATTCCTAAAGGCTACATATGAACAGTTTGTTCCGCGCTGCTGTTAGATGAATACGGTGTTCAAAGTGTTACAAGTATAATTATATTTAATTTTATTTTCAATAGAACTTTATTCAATTTCGTAAAATATGCTTAGAATATAATTTCGCAGGCTGGAGTTGCAAAGCGACATACGCTTTGTTTATTTTGTTTTCAAAGTGTTATTTTGGTTATTGGTTTCAACGAAATTGGACACAAACTGCAAGGATACAGAATGCGACTGTATGTATATTGTTTCTACCTCTTGGTTCTATGTCGCAATGACAGTCTTGGCGTTCAGGGCGATAATGATACACAGACGGAACATGATTTGCACAAGCGACTGTTCCAGACATACAACTCGAACATAATGCCACGTCATGCGACGTCGCTGGACCCGTTTGACGTCGGCATCGAGCTTTATCTGATGTCGATCGATGAAATTAACGAGCTTCGACAAACTATTTCTATAATGGCTTTTTTAGAAATAACCTGGAAGGACCGTTTTTTAGGGTGGGACCCCTTGGAATATTCCAATATAACTTCAATAAATGTAAAAGTCAAGGACATTTGGTATCCGGATGTAGTTCTTGAAAGCACATTGGACAAACACACTGATTTGATGGATGAAGCTGGGAATGCGAATATTAAATCGGATGGCAGCGTCGTCATGTGGCCTTACGGAATGTACACGGTTTCTTGTAAAATGTTTATTGGACAGTACCCATTCGATAAGCAGACGTGTTTATTCGATTTTCTATCATGGACCAACCCGAGTTCGAAACTCGTTTTAAGCAGCGCGTCGACGGAAATAAGCAGGAGTGTTTATAAGGAAAATAGCGAATGGGCGCTTAAACGCGGACATGTACTCTTCGAACGGAGACCATATGGCAATGACACATGGGATCACGTGATCTTTACGTTCGAGTTACAGCGCAAATCCCTGTTCGTCGTCATGAACATAATGCTGCCGATAGTTTGCATTGCGTTTCTTAACACGTTTTGTTTTATATTGCCGTCGGATTGCGGGGAGCGGATAACGCTCTGCATTTCATTATTTCTCACACTGGCCGTATTCATGACGATTGTCAACGGGTCCCTCCCAGAATCATCTGACGAGGTGTCGAAATTCGGCGTCTACGTTGGTCTTCAATTAATCGGATGCGGCCTGTCGACAATTGCTACCGTTTTGTCGCTGCAATGCTATCACGAAGGCGACCATACACGTGTACGTTTATGCGTCCAGTTGTTTGTAATAGCAATGTGCGTGCGAAAGCGCTATCAAATACATCAGAAACACGCCAATAATGAAGTCAATGGAAACAAGTATGACGGCGAAATCGTTATCACGGAGATTGATACGCTCGACGATTGTAGACAAAGCGACAAACGTCTGTCCACTGGCAATGGCAATGGAACGACACATAATGTACCTCCGGTTACCTGGAAAATGGTTTCCTGTGCGTTGGACCGCTTTTGTTTCATTGCTTCAATAGTTTGGCACGTGGTTCTATTAAGCATTCTGCTCGTAGTCTTGATTTCATAAAATTGTGGTGGGTTGAATCAATTCTGCAAGATTAATAGCCCACCGAGGACTCTTATCTAAAAAGGAATCGTCGATAAACAGATAAAAAGATACTTTTGACCATTCAATCCGTTATTTTTTATTCATTACGTGGGTTTGTTATATAACATCAATGACGGTGCGTCCAGTGTAACATTGTCTTTTGATGTGGAATATTGAACACTGTTATTGGATGTGTGTATTCAAATGTTTAATTAAGACTTCAATTAATCAGTAATTAATCAACATGGTATAAAATGGATACAAGTTATTTAATTTAATGTGGTTCTGTACTGAGATATTGTAGCCAGCATTTTTTAATTATGCTTTTTTCCAAATATATTTGGCTTCAGTGCGACGACATGTATTTTTCGTAGCTGTTGCCAATGACCTGTTAAATGTTTGTCAATATTTCGATCGAGAATGCTTTGTTGTGTAAGCGCATTTAATCACAATTTGACTTGAAAATTTATTTTAAAAATTGCCGTTTAAATGCCATTTTGTATCACGAAATATATATAATCAACGACTTTTAGCCCGAAACTTCTTTAATTTTACATGTGGACTTTTTAGGTAAAAAATAGTTTAGGTGCTTATTTTCCATCGTTATTTATCATGGTGAAAAAAGCCTCGCATTGCCTTAATTTCTCTGAATATTTTGAGAAATATTTTTTTAAAGATATCGTTTTTTTATTGCACAACAATCTAGACGAATTCTTTGTCGTGCGGTGTAAAAGAAGCTAGACCAGAAGTCACATCTATAAGACAAACATCACAAAATAAGATTAGGTAATTGAATTCCTCTGGGTCTTAGGTGAGCGCCCCGCTTCTCTAGAACAGAACCTGTATGATAATTACGGAATGTGTTTAGAGCCATCGCAAATGCATTGGTGGAATTTTTACTTGATACTCTTTAAATTGATGATAACTTCGCGTTATAACGTTACAGTGATAAAAAACTCGCGACAAAGCGATGCAGATAATGCTACCTTTAAGTGACAAAAACGCGCTACGACGAAAATAGTATTAATGCGATACGATTTGGTATTATCACAAAGAAAGTAATTGTTATAAGAAAAAACGTTCGGTGCACGTTTCATGATGGTGTAGAGAACGTGAATTCTGGGGTTTTCAATCGGTTTAACTAATTAAGCAGTAAAACAGTTAACTGCCCTGCTCACTGGCGGCCATCTTGTTTAACAGACCTTAACCTTGTTTTTACAAAGTTTAGATATTGCGACAACATTTTTTTTTTCATAATTCATATCGATAGGGACAAAAATGTCACTTCTTGCCATTTCAAAGGTTTTCATTATTGTCATATGAGTAACTATGACTTACCTTTGATAATTAAATATGTGTTAGTATTACTTTTCCAACACACAACCATGTACATACTTTGGATGAATAATCGACAACTCTTGTGGAAGAACACAAAGGCGTGTAGAAAGAGTTATCTCTAAAAAAATAGCCACGCCTTAACAAAATCCAATGGATATTTAGGTCAATTGAAGAGATAGTATTCACTCCTTCTTTAACCTGTATCAAGGATTAAAAAGTATGAAAAAGATCAATTGAAGCCGTTTTTTTTTTGGTTTTCAGAATGAGATTTTGGGAGAAAATAAATGAAATAATCCGAAGGAATGAGCAAACTTTATCTTAATCATCATCAAATACAACTTCTGTTGAGTCATTTATTTGATACATTTAATTCTTCAAATGCATCCATTCGCAAATTGGCATGCACTGCGAATAATATGATTTATAAAATAATTTCGAATATTTAGCAAAACTTTCAATAAACACATTATGATCTATACTTTTCGCGGAATAGTACATTAATGTATCATAAAAGTAGTGCTACGTCATAGTTACGTGGATTTTTTGCTCAGCACAGGAAGTCATTAAGAATCGAAGGCTATAAATACATCAGGTAAAATCAAACTACTGTCAGCGATTGCCTCATCTAACTAGTAATAGCGCGTTACGCTAAAATTTTAGCCGACTCTGTGTCAGGGCACATGTTGTTAGCGTTTGGAAATGATATTAATTAGTAAAACATCATTTTGAATAAAAATAATCGAATTATAAAGAAAATTCAACTTTTCTATTAACAAAATCACTATCAATTATATATGTAACAAGGTATTCTTGTTATCGCGCTGACGTCACACACGTGGCAGTACCTTAGCGACGGTGAAAACAATGCCCTAGATACGGTCGATTAACAACGCTGATTGAGCTATCTCTGCTGGCATTTCGCCAATTGCATTCCTATTTGGAAGTTGAAAAGTAATTGACATGACGCCTTATCTATGATCGCTCCGCCCACTAGAATTGATCCACCAATCAGCGATCGATTAATCGGGCGCACTCGTTTGCAACGACCTGTCCGCCATTTTCTAGACAAGCTACATGTTTAGGTTCACTTTTATTTCAACGAGTTTCTTTTGTTTTCCACTTTAAAATAACGATTAAAATGGTTAAACGGTGTCAATGGGGTTTATGTAACTCGGACAATCGATATCCTGAAAGATTAGTTGGTGACATTTAATTTATATCGTTTGTAAGCCGAAAAGAGATCTTGAGAAGTGTAAGAGATGTATAAATACATGCGGTCGTCACCACGAACAACTGAACGTCAACACTGTCAAAGACAATTATAATATATTTTTATCGGATATACAAGCAGATTTAAATAGTTTATGTTATCGATCTGATTATCACATAATATTTCACTTTTTTTAATAGTTTTATCAGTTACTAGGTCAGAAGCGAGTTTCATCTGCATTACTTAAAGAGAAATAAAACCCAGCATGAAGCCTAATTCATGCTGTGTTTTATTACTCTGATAGTAATGCACTTAATTGAAGGTGTAAAAAGGGTTAATGCAACTCTGACATTTGGTATCCAGAAAGATAAGTTAGATGAATTAAATTTATACCATTTCCAACGCGGCAATACGGTCTTGACAAGAGCGAGTGGAAGCTTCAAGAATTACCGAGATCCCCTTTATAGAACATTTAATTTATTTCACAAACTTGAAATGTCATATAAGCAATAACTAAGCATTATTAAGTATGTATTATGTCACGTGTGCATGTAAAATAATTGAGAATTTTGGTACCCAATTCGTGTAACTTTACGAAATCCCCGTTAAAAATCGCGTTTCTGTGTGTGTCAGAAACAAGTGAAAACCATTTTGTTATTATTTTAATAAAGACGTATCGATAAATGCTATTGAAAAAGAGTTAGTATTACTGATATTAGTTAACCAATGAATGCGGTAACTTCGGGGAAGTCGGTACCTGCGCGAGCGTCTGATATAGACCGTTCCATAATCGATAAATTGACCGCCGCCATATTGTCAGTCACGTGACTGTCCGCCATTACACTGCTGCTAACTGGTGCGAGTCTGCGATTCCAAAAGCCAAAGACGTAGAGAATACCCGCTTTACCGTTGTCGGATAAATAAATTACTTAATGAATTAATGTGAGGCGATTATCACATTTTTGTTGTTTAAATGATTGTTTGAAGTTGAGATTGATTGTTACAAATAAAATTTTAAAATGCTTTCGTGTATTTGTTTTTTTTTTATATCTGTAATCAAGTGGTAATCATCGGCGAAAATTTGCCGGTTCAGTCGCTCATACTATGTCTTTGATTAGACTTGTTACTTTTAACGTTTCACAAACAATTCACGCATGTATTGTTGTGTTGATATTAATAGCCGCAACATCAAGCAATTTATATTTTAATTAATACTTATTAAAGATTCTCGCGCAATTAATTAGCGCTAATTGTTTGTAATTGGTCTCATTTGGTAAAAATCTACATTCCAAAATCATAACATATTATATTAAGTACGGTATGATATTTTTGATACGCCTTCCATTATTTTTCTTGTTCTAACTGATATCAAAGATAAAAATTGTGGTTTGGATTTATATTTAATTTTTTTAGATGAAATTTTGTCACGTTAAAAAACGAGCTTTTTATCATGAGAGAGTGATATTGATCTTGACGACCTTTTATGTGATTATTCGGAAGATGAAGAGAATATGGTCTATGTGATATATCTATATTTTCATCTGTGAATCATTTAACAGCTATAAAGCTAAAAAATACTAAAAGATGTATTTTATAGGTCTTTGAAGTAACGCAAAACATATGGATAACGACACCAAATGTTTAGTCAATTAATCCACACAAAAAAACTCCGAAAAAAACACCTAAATAATATTTCAAAAATATATTATTAAGCGCCAAACGAATTTATTAATGCATTTATTTGCAACTTTAAAAACGCGGCATAAGCATCAAATTAAAGATTATCTGAAGACTGAAAGGCCAACAATTTGACACAACAAAGAGCTCTATGCATAAGCCGTGATATTTTTTGCAGAAAAGCTTCAATAAATTACAATAGTAATACATCTAATTATAAAAAACATAATTATGAATGGCATGAGTACGTTAGTGTGATAAACACGTGAGTAATAGAAAGTGTAAGGGGTGCATTGAAAATATACGTACTACAAAGCCCTATTAAAAGCGAAGTGCGTGGCAGTATTTACATGTAATTTTAATTTGATGGGTTTTGTACAGAGAATGACGCTATTGAGGAATATAAACATACAACTGAAAAACACAACTTTACATGATGCAATTTGAACTGTGTATTCATGTATATTGAAAACTCGTTACTAGTGAGTATGAGTGGCAAATATCTAACATTTTAACACACATATATCTATATTAATATTTTTTTTTTAAACATTATTTACCTCCGTTCGTGTCAAATGTAATTTCTTGTTTTTATGATGGCGTTCGTGCATTCCCGTAACATTAAATCTTCATACGAAATGACGTATTTTTAATTAACCGATACCCGCTAAATACGATTAAACGGGCTAGTACGGTGTACAATTTCTGATATTCTATATTGGACATAACTTTTAATTTGTACAATATGTAACATATCTAATGAACGCAACTGGTAAGTATGTCGGGGGTAAAATATTAAACCAAATGACTGCTTAATACTACCAGAAATAGAAGACATGGTGGAATCATCAATTGTGTTTAATGACCAGACTGTCATCTGCCACCCAGTGTGGTTTATGACACCCCGGGATGACGCCATGTTGTTAGTTAAGTCTGGAAAATATCTGATCAAAACGAGATAATCGGATTATGCAGAACAAACGGGCAATTCAACACTGGTATGCAAAGGATTACGCGATTTTAAGATTGATGCATATAATCAAATGATAAATATTGCATTTAGTTTAATTAAATGTTTTTTTTTATGTTTCAACGTGTTTATTTTCCTAGACAAATACCTAAAAAATGCACGTTTTTCAAACATTTTTCTGTTAAAACACTAGCTTAACATCTCCTCTAGCAGAAAAACTTTATTTCATACAATTTGCATGACAAACAAAAAAGTTTTACAAAAAGAAAGAAATTCACCCGTTGAATAATCGGTGCTCTCTTATATATGTTACCGGTTGTTTGGCAGTAGTGTAATGGCGGACGCGGAGAGTATTCAGGGGAGATAATTGGGTAATTACTAAATTATGGAACGGTCTATTGGGGACCAGACATAAGCCACCCAGGACAACCCCCCCCCCCCCAATGAAAAAATGAACATTTGGACAATTTCCCCCCAGAAGAAATGACAGGTAGGATATAAGCCCCCCAGTGCTTATTTTGCATCTGGACATTTGCCCCCCAGTGCTTATTTTAGAAGTGGACATTTGCCCCCCAGTGCCTAATTTTAAACGACATTACTCGATTGAGCAGATAATCATGTCCAATTATCACCACCTTTTAATCCTTTTGATTTATTAAATACAGAAGCCTTTAATTTTCATTAACAAGTATATGATCAAAGCCACATGTAACACCTTTAACAAGCTGATAATCCTTTTGATTGATTAATTAAAAAACAATTCAAATTCTTTAAGATGTTTGTTTTACCTAAGATTAGGCAATTAAAGTGAGTTTCTGGACCTTTTTTATTTCGAATTATAATGATCCAAGTTTCTATGATTATATATTTATGAGATATGAAAGAATACTGAATCCAAATACATAGATATACTAGTCTAATGGAAACAACATATGATATTAGCACTGGGGGGCAAATGTCCACTCCTAAAATAAGCACTGGGGGGCAAATATCCAGATGCAAAATAAGCACTGGGGGGCTTATATCCTACCTGTTATTACTACTGGGGGGCAATTGTCCAAATGTTCATTTTTTCATTGGGGGGGTTTTGTCCTGGGGGGCTTATGTCCTACAATCGTCTATTGGTAGCCTTATTTATTTATAATAGCCTGACCGTATTCCATTTCGTACAACGCTAATTTTATATCAGACAATGTCCAAACTTACTGTGTTGTTTTTGCGCTTTAAATTATAGTGATTGATAAATGTCCCATAAGCAATGTTTTATATGATTAATATCACTTTTATACGCAATAACATGTGGGATTGAGGTATCCACCCGGCGTCAGAAAGCGCGTAAAACTTTACCGAATTCCCAGTTATAAAGCGCTATTTCGTGTCAAATACACAGGTAGGGGAGGATGTTTCGGTAATAATTTTGTTAATAACACGGGTAAATACCGGTGAAGTGTTAATTTATTGCAAATACCACCATTACACGTAATAACGGGTTCGATTTCGGTAAGCGCGCAAGCGTTTGAGAGCGTGTTTAATGTACCGATTTAACCGTTATGAATAGCTGATGTTCTCTTTATATTTTTTGCATTTGCAGAATAACTAAATGGCATCAACCCCTTTACAAGTGTAATATGGTGTTAAAGGGATCTTTTCACGCTTTGGTAAATTGACAAAATAGAAAAAGTTGTTTCAGATTCGTAAGTTTTCGTTTTAGTTATGATATTTGTGAGGAAACAGTAATACTGAACATTAACCATGCTCTAATATAGCCATTATATGCATCTTTTGACGATTTTAAAACCTAAAAATTATAAAGCGTTGCAACGCGAAACGATTGAATAATTTGGAGAGTTCTGTTTTTGTCGTTAAATTTTTTGAAACTACGAAGATTGCTTATATAAGGTATAAAATACGTCACGCATGTGTACTCGGCGGAATAGCTCAGTAGGCTAAAGCGTTTTTACTTCAGGACTCTGGCAGGACTCCAGGGGTCACTGGTTCGAAACCTGCTTCGGGCAATGTTCTTTTCCTTTTTTTAATTTTTTTCTTGATTTTTTACTGGAGCTTTTACGATCCAATGTTTACATTTATCAATATAAAGCATTTAATGAATAAGTTAAAAAATTAAAAAATTGCCAAAATCTGTGAAAAGGCCCCTTTAAACAAGTCCATAAAATCATCCGGAATATCGCGTAAATCTATATGCAGTCTATAGGCAAAGAAGCCATTTTGGTGTTCGCTTGTCTAGGTTTTCTTCCCGCTGAGCCACATGATTAAGTGGGCGGAGCGATCACTGATAAGGCGTCATGTCAATTAAATGTGCTGTAATTGTAATATCACTTCTCGTCCCTGACATGTGTTGTATAAACCAGTTGATTTTTATGAGTATGAGTGACAAATATATAAGATTTTTAACACACACATCTATATACATTTTTTTTAATTATTTACCCCCGTTGCTGTCAAACGTAATTTCTTGTTTTTATGATGTCGTTCGTTTGTTGCCGTAACATTTAATCTTAATACGGTCTGTAGGAGCGATTGTCCGGGATTCGCAATGACGTCGTTTGAATAAACCGATTCACGCTAGATACGTTACTTGTGTTTTACGTAAATTTTATAATTATTAAATGCTTTAATTTTTTTATAAATTAATCGGGCTAGTATCTTTACGGTGTACAATTTCTGATAATCTTAATTGGACATGACTTTTAATTTGTACAATATGTACCATATCTAATTTTAGCAACTGTTAATATAAGTATGTCGGCGTTAATTATTCAACCAAATGACTGCTTAATACACACAGAAAGAGACAAGACAAGACAAGACAAATATTTATTCAGACTTGCACAGTGTACATCGTCTAAACACTAGATATTTCACAAACAATTATGTCACAGAGATAAACATAGTAATAATATAAACATAAGGAGCATTGTATACGTTTAGGAAAAGTTACAGAGATAAACATAGTAGTAACAATAACATAATCAGCATCGTATACGGTTACGAAAAGGCAAGGTAATATATGGAGGATTGCTATATAAATTAATTAACAGCATTAGTAATATTATTTCTTAAAATCAGAGCTTCTTTTACAAATTTGGCTAACTTAATAAGTTCAAATTTATTCGTTGTATTCAGCAACTGGTGGAATTTGTAAACAGAAGGCCTATTGTAATAACATTTCTTTAAATAGTTTTTCTAATATCAACGTATAATGGACATTTACAGACAAAATGGTACTCATCTTCAATATCTAATTCGTTACAACAAAGGCAAAAACGTTCATTTCGTGGTATATTTTGACCAGCATATCTTCCAGTTTGAATTCTCAGTGGTAGGCTGGAAGATCGAAGCTTTGCGACATAGTGTCTTAGTGATTTAGGTAATAAATCTAAATAATTTTCGTATACAAATGTTGACTTAAACACACGGTACATATCTAAAACAGAGCTATTTTCAATGGATCGAAACCACTCTTGTTTATAAGTATCAATGACAACAGTTTTAAACTGTGGTATAACTATTTTAACATCGACGGAGCTTGGATTATTAAACACGTATGAAAAACCGTAAGTGTCTAACAATAGTTTAACATTAGATACCCAATTAGAACGACCATTTTGACAATCATTTAATGCTTGTATATAAATCGATTTTAAAATTATGTTATCAGTTTCAATAAGTTTAAACCAATATTTAACCATTTTAACATATCTATGGATAAATAGTGGGTATCTTCCTAACTCGCCATACACTACAGCATTACAGTTTGCTTAACGTTTAACAATCTTTTACAAAACTTTAAGTGTATCCTTTCCAATGCCATGGATTTTGCTTTACCCCATATCTCACATGCGTAATTCAGTATGGATCCAACAAAGGCATCGAATAGCTGTAATTGTGTTTTTGGTTTTAAGTCAAACTCTTTACATTTGTTAAATAAAATATTCATAGCTTTAAGTGCTTTTCCACATAAATATTCTTGATTTAAATTAAAATTTCCAGTGTAATTAAAATCAGTTCCCAAATAATTAAAATCATTTACTACTTCTATTTGCTGACCTTCAAATGTCCATGTTTCAGATGGCAATAATCTACCCCGTTTGCGAAACACCATTATTTTAGTTTTATCGGTATTAACCTTTAATCCCCAGCATTTACAATAATTTGAAACAAGATTCAAGTGTTTCTGCACTTCCGCGGGCGATTTACCAATTATAGCCATATCATCTGCGAAAAGTAACAAAATCAATACAATGTCATCAATACTTAGGCCGGAAGAGACGTCAATCTGTAAAAACAATTCTAAGTCTTCTACAAATAAGGAAAACAACAAAGGGGACATAACTTCACCTTGCCGTAATCCTACAGCGTAGTTAAAATAGTCTGAGTAGAAGACATGGTGGCATCATCAATCGTGTTTAATGGCGCTGTCATCTACCACCCAGTGTTGTTTATGACACCATGCTGCTAGTTGTCTGGATAATATCTGATCAAGACGAGATAATCGGTTTATGCAGAACAAAGGGGCAATTAAACACCGGAATACAAAGACCTACACGATTTTAAGATTGATGCAAACAATCAAATAAAAAATATTGCATTTAATTTAACTAAATTTAAGGTATCAATGTGTTTGTTTTCCCAGTTAAATACCTATATGGTTAATGTATATATATGTTGTATAGATCTATTTGAAATTGACATATTTATTGTTTGTTTTTAATCTAATTTGTTTCAGTAAAGTAGAACAACTTGTTTGCATGTTGAAAAAAATCTAAATTTAATCGTTTAAATATATAAATAACGATCACGCTCTATTTCTCAATGCAAATAAAATAGCGCAGCGCTAAATATTGTTTTCACCGTCTTCAAGGGGCCCGTAACTCTAACTGACGCAAGTGCCCGGATGTTACGATATTATGAATTCAACTAAAAATGACCCGAACACGTGTTGCATCGCTTTGATCAGCCATAACTTCATCAATTTTGCAGCGATTTCCATAACGTTGGTCTTATTCAACGCAGAAATAAATTTCCTTTCTGGAAATGTACATACCTTGTAATATGTTTACAAAAAATGCTGGGTAAAATTCTAAGAAATAACACGATACACAACTCGCGTGACCTACTCATCACCGATTTGACCCGATCAAAGACTAAAATTTTCATAGTTTATTGACATCAACATGCAAATTTGACAGTATTAATCATTGCAAATATCTAAAGAGAACTGTATATATATGAAATTCTTTTATAAAAACCACGTATTTAGTGTTCTGTTCTTGTCTTGAAATAGTCTATGTATCGATTTTACACATAGATATATTTGAACTAGTTGATGGTTTTATTTTTGTATTTTTGTTAAAATTATGTCATTTATACCATAGTAAATAAAAGTAATAGTTTATCCTATCTGTTTTGATAGTATTGTGTTTTTTCCTTTTTGAATCGCTGTCGCTCTCTGCTTTTATTTATTTCGAAATTTCATTATCTTTACTTTTATTGTATCCTTTATTTTTTTAGTTATTACTGAAACGTTAAATACTTAAGATATAAAAATATGCATTTAAGACGATGTACATATGTATGAATCTTAATAGACTGTCTGTTATGCTCTGTTCTGTTAAATGAGATGTTATTGATTATTGTTCTACCCGTATTCATTCAATATTTAAATATTGTTTTACAGAAATATGAATATTGAACTTATCGGATAATAATTGTCCTAAGCAGTTGAAAGGTAATACATAATTCATAGAAATATTGAGGTTTTAACTTGACAGTTCATGCTTTGCAATTCAGTGCTTAATTTTACCAACGATTTGAATCGATAACGACCGCGGGGAAACCGTGAAAGGCGGATATCACGCGATTTGGTTATGCACAGATTAATGCGATTCTTAAATGCTACATATGAATAGTTGCATGTCGTAGTTAGATGAATATGGCGTTGAAATTACTTGCATTACAAATATACTGATATTTATTTTTATTTTCAATACACCTTAATTCAATTTCGTTAAATGCGCCTAGAATATAATTTCATAGGCTGGAGTTGCTATTAGAAACACAGCAATATACGATTTGTTTATTTTGTTTTCAAAGTGTACTATTGGTTATTGGTTTTAACGAAATTGGACATAAAATACAGGGATACAGAATGCGGGTGTATGTTTATTGTTTCTACCTCTTGGTTCTATGGTGTATTGACAGTCTTGGCGTTCAGTGCGATAATGATACACAGACGGAACATGATTTGCACAAGCGACTGTTCCAGACATACAACTCGAACACAATGCCATGTCATGCAACGTCGCTGGACCCGTTTAACGTCAGCATCGAACTTTATCTGATGTCGATCGATGAAATTAACGAGCTTCGACAGACTATTTCCATAATGGCTTTTTTAGAAATAACCTGGAAGGACCGTTTTTTGGTATGGGACCCCTTGGAATATTCTAATATAACTTCAATAAATGTAAAAGTCAATGACATTTGGTATCTGGATGTAGTTCTTGAGAGCACATTGGACAAACACACTTATTTGGTGGATGAAGCTGGGAATGCGAATATTAAATCTGATGGCAGTGTCGTCATGTGGCCTTACACTGATTCTTGTAAAATATTTATTGCACAGTTCCCGTTCGATAAGCAGACGCGTTTATTCGATTTTCTGTCATGGACCAACCCGAGTTCAAAACTCGTTTTAAGCAGCGCGTCAACGGAAATCACCCGGAGTGTTTATAAGGAAAATAGCGAATGGGCGCTTAAACGCGGACAAGTAATCTTCGAACTGAGACCATACGGCAATGACACATGTGATCACGTGATCTTTAGCTACAGCGCAAATCCCTGTTCGTCGTCATGAACATAATGCTGCCGATAGTTTTGTTTTATATTGCCGTCGGATTGCGGAGAGCGGGTAACGCTCTGCATTTCCTTATTCCCCACACTGGCCGTATTCATGACGATTGTCAACGGGTCCCTCCCAGAATCATCTGACGAGGTGTCGAAATTCGGCGTCTACGTTGGTCTTCAATTAATCGGATGCGGCCTGTCGACAATTGCTACCGTTTTGTCGCTTCAATGCTATCACGAAAACGACCACACGCATGTACGTTCGTGCGTCCAGTTGTTTGTTTCGGCAATGTGCATGCGAAAGCAACACGCCAATAATGTGGTCAATGGAAACAAGTATGACGGCGAAATCGTAATCACGGAGATTGATACGATCGACGATTATAAAAATAACAAACGTCTGTCTCCTGGAGATGGCAATTTCGCGACACATCATGTACCTCCGGTTACCTGGAAAATGGTTTCATGTGCGTTAGACCGGTTTTGTTTCATTGCTTCAATAGTTTGGCACGTGCTTCTATTAGGCATTCTGCTCGTAGTCTTGGTTTCAAAATAACGTGGTGGATTGAATCAATTCTGCAAGATTTCTAGCCCATAGAGGACTCTTATCTGAAAAAAAAATCGTCGATAAACAGATACAAAGATACCTTTGAGAATTCAATGCGCTATTTTGTATTCATTACGTGGGAATGTTATTTAGCATCAATGACGGTGCCTCCAGTGTGACATTGTCGTTTGATGTGGAATATTGAACACTGTTATTGGATGTGTGAAATCGAATGTTTAATTTAGACTTCAATTAATCATTAATTAATCAAAATGGTATAAAATGGATACAATTTAATTAATTTAATGTGTTTCTGTACTGACATAATGTAGCCAGCATTTTTTAACTATGCTTTTTTCCAAACATATTTGGCTTCAGTGTGACTACATGTATTTTTCGTAGCAATTGCAAATGAACTATTTGTCAATATTTTGCTCGAGAACGCGTCAATGTGTAAGCGCATGTAATCAACATTAGGCTTGTACATTTATTAAAAGTGGCCGTTCAAATGACAGAATGTATCGCGACATATAAAATAAAATACTTCCTTTACTTTACATATGGACTTTTGAGGTCCAATGTAGTGTAAGGCGCTTATTTTTCATCGCAATTTACTTTGGAAAAAAAGTGCCTCACATTGACTTGATTTCTGTGAATATTTTGCGAAATATATTTTTAACGATACTGTTTTAATGGAAAATTTTAGCCCGGCCTTTTGATCGTCAAGAGACAATAAGCTTCAAATATTTAAAAATATACCCGGTCAATATGAGTATCTTCATGTTTCTAAATGAAAACCAACGGATCGGATGAATTGCTTTTTTTCAGGTTTCGCCATGGCATTAAGAAAATGCGCTATTCATATGCACAGGCAGCAGTATCATAAAAAAAATAAAAAAAATTGTCCCCCCCCCCCCCCCCCCGGACCATACCCCCCCCCCCCCGAGCTTACCCCAGGGGTTCCAGATTGTTAAATGTACACCTATTGTGTATGGTTTAACTTTCCAACAACGAATATTGACAAAAAATAACAGTTTAAAAAAAACCTCTTATAGTTATTATATATACACAAGGTATGAAACGCACTATATGCCTATTGCTGAAAGATTGTGGAACACTGGACGTGACCTTTTTCATCGAAAACACACATGTTCCCATGCAGTTGCCGACAAAATCCAACTGGATTCGTTAAAAGACAGTAAATAAAACGAGATTACACTACTAACCGATCTCCTGCTCGGCTAATAACTTTAATATTTATTAAATTTATATACATTATTTCTTTATTACGCTACGGTTATTATTAAAAGACTTAAACGTGATATATTTACAAGCTGTAAAACAAAACATCAAACGTTTGTGTGTGTAAATGATCAATCATGGAACAAACCCGTATAAAAAGCCAAGTACATCATAATATTAAATATGATGTTTTTTTTTTTTTCATATCTGATTACACACGCATGATGTAAAAATCCACACGAGATGCAAATTTAACTTCATATACATGTATACTTAAAAGCCCATAAACCCTCAAAATCAACGAATATATCGTAAATATTTCAAAAAAAAAAAGTTAACACATAAAAAAGGTCAAATAAATATAACAAAATACAAATTTCCCTTTCTTTACTTTTGAGGGAACAATATATTAAACACATGTTCATGTACCAAGTTAGTGTTCGTGTGTCGTATGAATATATATCGTTGCGGGGAATTAAATTTAATAAAATGCTCTACACAAATATAGAAACGAGCATTTTGTACAATGTATCTCTTTAAATCCATACCACATCTAGCGTTAAAATATTGGCAATCGCTATAAGGACTGTTGCTTTTGTGTGTGTCAACTTTATTTGTATTATTCCAAGTGTTCCTGGGTATGAATTATATTTTTTCAAATCAGAGATTTGTTCTCTATTTAGTAAAAATGTTATCTTTCACATTATTTACTCATATCAATAAGTCAAGTGGTTCTTGATGGAAAAATAACCCTGTCAGTGATGCTCGATTGGTCATTGTCGGCACGGGTACTACGTACATGTAGCCCGGGTACTCTTAAGTATACTCAAATGTACCCCGGGTACGGAAAAGATGGTAACACGTACCCGGCCAAGTTAGACTGTACCCGAGTTTTATTCCCGCCCAAAATCTGATATCGTAAATAGCGCAACCGAATACGAAACAATATTTTCTTTGAACAAAATCCTGCTCAACATGCTTTTTGAATAGAAGTTTCGATAATATAGAGGCCATTTTACAGAATTTTGACATTAATATGAAAAAAGAATGAAAAAATAGCCGACAATGACCAATTTAGCATTAGAATTACCGGGTACGTTTCAGTATATCTGTCGCATCCAGTCCGCACAAGCTAATCAGGGACGACACTTTTCGCCTAAACTAGAGTCTTTCTATGAAGAGAATTTCTAATCACGAAAAAAAAAAGGAATTTGTCGTCCCTGATCATCCTGTCGGACTGCACAGGCTAATCTGGGATGATACTTTAAGCACATGCATTAAACCCCCTTTCCACAGAGCACGGGCTCAATTGCATTGCTGACCATGATGTGCATACGGGCCAGTATGATGCAATAGGGGATGACACAGGGTCGAGATTTCAGACTAACAGGGCACTTTCCCCATTTCCGGGCGCCACTTGCAGCACGGACGACGGTTACCTCAGACCAGTGACTGCAAAGCTTTTACGGGACAAATCTTTTCAACTGAAAGTGATGGGCAAGCCATTAAGTCAAACGAGTTTCACTTAATCCATAACACCAGTGACATTAGAGTTTTCATTGGAGTTACACGCATCTTTTAAAACAACGGACAAGCTGTTGGGGCGAGCAAGTGTCCCATAGTCCAAAACGACGGGATAGAAGAGTTTTGTATTCACACGTATTCAACACTGTATAGAGAGGAGGACTAGTTTATGTGAGCCTTGTTCTGAGAAAACTGGGCTTAATGCATGTGCGTAAAGTGTCATCCCAAATTAGCCTGTGTAGTCCGCACAGGCTTATCAGGGACGACACTTTCCGCCTAATATTGATTTTCTATAAGGAGGGACTTCCTTGAAACTAAAAATACCATAAATGCGGAAAGTGTCGTCCCTGATTAGCCTATACAATAAACGGCGTTTAAAATTAGCACCGATGGGTGTGTAGTTTAGGCCCTTGCTTTTTAATAAAAATGTCAGCGGTTCGAGGCAAAGTGTGATTAAATGTTTGTTGTTTTTTTCTTTCCTTAATTATATTATTGTTTATCATGGAGCAATTTAGTTCCGATGCTTACATTTATCTATTAAAAGCATTTCATGACAAACTTCAAAACATGCCAAAATCTGTGAACAAGTCCCTTTAAGTCTAGCTTTATTCAATATTGCAATATTGTTCGATGGTAAAAACACGTAGTTGGTAGAATAAAATCAAATGCACTATGCTTATATGATTTATGAACAACGTAATTACTCTTAGTTTTCGGACACTTAATTTTTGGACATCCCAGGATTTTAGCAAAATAATTACTAATATTTTAATAACTGCTACTATTACTACTACCGTACTACTAATAATTTTTCTACTTCTACTACTACTACAACAACAACAACTACTACTACTACTACTACTACTACGACGACGACGACGACGACGACGACGACGATTACTACTACTAATACTACTACTAAAACAAAAATATGAAAATACAAAAATTAAGCAAAACTAGGGTGTACAAAATAGGTTGCCGATATGACATAAATGTCTTACCTATTTCTTAAAATGAACATTTACACACAACTTAAATGCAAATAGGGGAGTTAATCTTCATTGTCTCCATAAAAAGAACACACATACTGCATCAATTTAGAAAAACACATAAGCTAATGGAAAAAAATGTGGATAACAAAATTTAACTATTGAGACTTTTGATAATACTAATATTTAAACTTGAACATGCATAATGCAATATTACTGTCCGAATGAGCGAGATGTTTTACGGTGGACGCCTTTTGATCCGTTAAACCCGGATACTGCCGTGTCAATCTTGCCGGGGTTGTTTGTTGTTGTTGTTGTTGTTAACATTACTTTCATGCTGTGTTTTTGAGCTTTTAATTCCGTTAAATCAATTTCTCTTCAGCACTTGTGTTATTTGTCTTTCCTGTAGCGTCTTTTACGAGCTCATTGGCCACTATTTTCTTAACTACAGCGACTTTTATAGGCACGTCGGCCAATGTGTTATTTTTCTTCCCGACAACGACATTTATAAGCTCTAAGGCCAATGTGCTATTTTTATACCATTGGTGTCTAAAAAACCCCAATGGGATAGCGTCATTTTTTTCCTCATATATCGTCATAAAGAAGCTGAAGGGCAAATCCAGACTATGCCTCCACTTTACCGGCATTTACAAGCCGTCCGGCCTGCGCAAAATCATTGTCCCCTTGACTTGCATTCTGAAGTTATTTGGCCACAGCAACATGTATCTCAACTGGAGCGTCATTCTTAGCGATTCGAACTATTGAATGAGACGTCGTACAGATGCGTTTCTCTCATCTGTGAATTAATATATAGAGGAGAAGATAAAACCTTTTGATCATCTGCTAGCCATTTAATCGAGACGAGTTATATTGTCCATAATACAAGATTAAGAAAACATAAAGAACAAGACTATTGCCAAGCAATATATGTCCCCTACCGGCTCACCATTGTCAGTTTTATTTTTTGCCACAGCAACCAGAATTTGTGACGTAGGAACAAAATGAAATGACGTGCATAATGTCCATATTGCCATCTATCAATGTTTCAAGTTTCATGACAAAGTATGAAGAATTTTTAAAATTATCGCAGGATCCAGAAAAGTGTGACAGACTCACAGACTCACGGACTGACGGACTGACGGACACACAGAGCGCAAACCATAAGTCCCCTCCGGTGAAACCGGTAGGGGACAATACATACAACTTTATAATACAGTTTCGGGAACCGCATTGGACCGAAAATGAAAATATTGGGATTCAGGCAGGTTTAAAAGTATGAACATGAAGCTTTGCGAAATCACGAACGCAATTACTAAAGTTTATATTATAAATTGGATATCCAAGTCAGATAAAATAGAATAGTGCTGGTATTTAACTATCATCAAATTCTTATCGAATATCGCACTTAAAGCTCTAAGGTGAAATATTTTACGAGAAATGTATCGAAATTTAATATAGTTGTACCATACAGAACAGGCATACTTATGGTATCAAAAAGCATCAATTTAAATGTGACAACATACCTGGAGAGACATGTATGTTGGTTTCCCCTGACGCTCTGTAATGTCGTCGGCGTCGATTTCATGATATACGATGTTGTCGTCTGTAAACGGAGATTCGTATGTTTTATAACATTGTGAATAAAGTTAGGTCTGAACGTCGAATTGTCTTGTCATGGAGCATACTTCTGATAATTCGAAGTTATATTAAAATTCTATTAGGGATATACAAGTCACAGAGCGAACACGATATACGGACCTAACTATACACCCATTGACCAACGAACGACAACCATATGCCCGCCTTTGGAAGCATACACAGTTGACTTGTAAGATTTTAGGTCACTTTATCTACTAAAACTCATACAGAAAAACATTCAAAGCACATTTAAGTCCACGTGAACACAAAAGGTTGTTTCAAATTTGTGAAATATGAAAACTCAACACAAACACGAAATATCGAATAAAAACATCTTACAAATCACAGCGCAATATATGTTTTTGAACACGTCAATATATAATCAAATATTGATATGACTACTTAATTTCGCTGTACATGTTTAAATGGAGACAATAACTCAAGAAAAGTTTGGTTGTAAAACTGCGAGACTAATACCCGAACATTTAATAATTTCATCTATCATTAACACATCGAATCACTTCTTTATTTAGCAATGACGATATCGAACAAATGTATGATGTATTTATGACGTCGACATATGAAAGAGCTGATGTCATGAAAAAAAATGTGTTACATTATGCAAGCACAACATATATATATATCCACAGGTACTTGAAAAAAATATTTTGGTCCTATATATATATATATAATGCAAAATATACCTTACTTTATATAATAAACGAAGCCAAAACGTTCATCTTTCAACGTTGCCCCTATTCAAATGCACCAATATTTTACAGACGCACATAGAATGCCGGAAATAAAATCAAAAAGCATCGGAGCGATCAAAACATTTCTTTTAAACCAGAAGAAACAACAAATTCTTTAAGGACCACGGAGGATTACAACATATTTTGTTGTAATGTAACCTTAAATAAATTTAAATTAATTTGCGGTTCCCGCGAAATACCCGCCAACGAATCAAAACAATGTTATTTTTCTTTATCATTTGATTGGATCCTACCATTAGGACTTTGCTCGCCCTCATATGTACACTAAAAGCATGCGGTTAACGTCGGTACAAATCATACATCATTTTGAAGAATGACGAATCATAGGTGTGATTTTGTTGCGAATCCAAATTCAAACTGGATCAAAATATTAAACACAACAGAACGTATATGTGCTTGTTGAAGTTGACAGAATGATTGAAATGTTATTAAATAAATAGTTTAAATAACTATTATGTGTTGTGGTGGAGCTGGGGTGCGGATTATAGTATCAGAAGTAGTGTTGGTGAAAAGCCGGCGAAATAAACTTTAAAGTAAACTGTTCACAAAGGCGACCAAATTTGCGTATTTCTACATAATAATAAAGAAGTATATATGTTATAACATAAAGCCTGTGTATATATATATATATATATATATATATATATATATATAGATATAGAGATATAGATATATATATATATATATATATATATATATATATATATATATATATATATATATATATATATATATATATATCTATATATATATATATATATATATATATATATATATATATATATATATATATATATATATATATAATAAAAGTAAAAACACGTGTCTGGGATTTTAAATATATATTGATTTAGCCAACGCGTTTCGCATAGCTCATCAGGGCATAATACAATATATTACAACGTCAAATGTCATGGAGGATAACGTCATATCAATTATGACGTCATAACGTCAATAAATATTAAATGAAATTTAATTTGGGTTTAAATACATGTATAAAATGTTGTTCTTTTGCTAACCTAGCTGAAATTTTGTTCGAAAATAGCTTATAAAATGGAAATATTTTAAATTTTGGTTCATTATGTGAACATTCATCTAAATGTTTACTTAAAGGCATCTGTCTTGTTGAGGGGTCTCGCATTTGTTGTTCATGGACAGATCGCCTATTTCTAAGTTTATCGCCAGTTTGGCCTATATAATATTGTTTGCATCCATCGCATACTAATACATTAATCACATTTTGTATATCACATGACATATTAGTTTTTATTTTGAACATTTTGCCATTAAAATCAAAAGAATTCCCTTCAATAATATAACCACACAGGGCGCATCTAGGGTCATTACATTTGGATACTCTTGGTTCTTGAGATGAAAAGTAAGATTTGGTTAACAGACGTTTTAAATTAGGTGGCTGTCGCTTACATTTTATTATCTTCTAATTTGAAATTATTTTATTCATAACCGGGTCTGTTTGTAAAATGTCAATGTTGTTTTTTAATACGCCAAACAGTTCTTTATTTTTTGGATTTTGTGTTGAAATAAATGGAATTATATTACTCTTGTCTTTTTGTGTTGATTTTGAAAGTAATTCATGTTTAGGGATGGAAAGTGCTTTTTTAATACCTGTATTTATAATAGATTGTGGATATTTTCTTTGAATAAGGGAATGCTTAAGTTCATTTAAACGTTTTAGTTTAAGTTTATCATTCGAAACTATGGTGCAGATCCGTTTCGCTAAAGTGAAAGGAATATTTATCTTTGTGTGTTTATTATGACAAGAGGTAAAATTAAGATACTGTTTAGAATCAGTTTCTTTGTAATATATATCAGTATTAATTTCAGTATTGTTTTTTATAATCAATATATCAAGAAATGGTAACTCGAGTGTGCTTGTTTGCATTGTAAACTTGATATCCGAATGTAAGTTGTTTAAAATAGTATAAAAGTTTTGAAGTTCATGGGGAAATTTTGTCCAGAAAATAAAGCAATCGTCTAGAAATCTTTTCCAAAATGTTTTTATAAAAGAAAGAAAGTCATCATTATAAATTGATCCAATTCTTGCATATAGTTTTTTTTCTAAAAATCCCACTACCAATGTAGCGTATGTTGGCGCGAATTTAGTACCCATTGCAGTCTCTTTAGATTGGTTGTAGTACTTATCATCAAAATTGAAGTTATTATTTTCAAGTATTATTTTTATGCCTTCTTTTATAAACCGTTGCGAAAACCTTTCATTAACCGAATCTGGATATTTTTGAAGCCAATAATCAATAGCTTCTAAACCAAGAGTATGCGGTATATTAGAATATAAATTAATTACATCAAATGATACTAATGTACTTGACTCTGGAACTTGTGAAGGTATATGTTTTAGGAAATCTATGTTATTTGTTATATTGCTATTGACATATTTTACAAACGGTTTTAACAAGATATCCAATAAAGAACTTAAACGACTTGTTTCACAGTTAGTTCCAGCGACTATTGGGCGAAAGTTTAAATCGTCTGGATCCATTAACTCTATATATTCTGAATTGCTATGATTAATTGCATCCTGAATGATTTTACTTTTATGAGTTTTTGGAAGACCATAAAATAGACTTGTTTTCCATTCGAATTTTACTAAGAAATCATTTTCCTGTTTAGTTAGTTTATTATTTTCCTTTAGTAAATTGCGTATTTTTGAAAGTGTTATTTGACTACCATTATCAGGGATTTGTTTATAATATTCAACGTCATTTAACATTGCTAATAATTTTCTTCTATAAAAGTCTGTATTCATTATAACAATTCCGCCACCCTTATCTGCTTCTTTAATAGTTATGGATTTGTCTTCTGCTAATCAATCTATAGCTTTTCTTTCTTTTAATGATATGTTATGTTTAGTGTCATTTTCCATTTGAGAATGTTGAAGGCAAAGTGTTCGAGTAACATTTATATAATGGTCTAGTGTATTATTTCTATGTTTAGGTGGATAAAAGGACGTTTGATTTTTTACAATAGAATTGTTTGTATTATTATGATCACTATTATTAAAAAACTCTTTAAGCCTAAGTGATCTATGAAAATCATCCACATATTTTATTTGATCATAATAATCATTTTTATATTTAGGTGTTGGTGTAAATTTAAAACCCCTCAATAAGACGTCAATTTCAGTTTGAGATAATGATCTTTTTGAAAAATTGTAAATTTTTGTAAATAATTTTGAATTTTCAGCAATGTTACCTAAAGTTTCTATGTCGGACTGCTCCACTCCCTGCCTCCTTCTAAAAAATCAACGTTAAATTCGCTTGGTTTTCGTCGTTATCTTGCAATATGTCGTCGCTCATATTGTTGTTGTTTCTATAGTTTCTTCTGTATGAAGACCTTGTGTTATCTCTTATATTGCTTCTGTTTGAAGTGGAATTGTTTCTTTGGAAATTGTTATGTAATTCGATGTTGGTATTATTAATTTTTAAAAGAACTTCTCTTACAATACTTTCCACATCTATATTTTGTAAACAGCTTGTTTGATTTTGTTGCAGATTTCTTCTTTGCGAATGTTGTTTATTGGTGTTTCTTTCTTGACTGTTGTAGTTGTATGTTGTTTTCTGATTTGGTAGTTGGTGGTATTTTTTCGGACAGCATCCGCATATGAAGAGGGTTGATTTTTGTTTACGAAGTCTTTTTTTTAAAGAATGGATTTTTATTTTCATGTTCCTTTATGAATTCTTCTTCGTATTTTGAAAGCCATTTTTCATTCTTTCCCCATCTTTTATGTGAAATTTCTTCATTTCGTTGCGTTTCCGTTTTCCAAAGTTCTACCAGTGTCCGTGCTGTTCTTCCGTTGCATTTTGAATGTATCAATTTGAATATTTCTTCGTCGATGCGCTTGAATTTCTCACAGTTTGAAGAAGCACGTAATGACTGCAATTCTGTTTGGATATTGAAGTCATTCAATACGGCCCTTTCTCTAACTGATTTCTGATCGATATTTTCATTTGGTATTTCTTTTTTCTGTAAATGTTTTGGTATTACCATTGGAGTTGACCTTAACCATTTAGAATATTTTTCAAAATGGCCTTTATTTTTTATCATGGACCAGTACGTACTTTTTCGTATTTCCATTTTGTTGTGCCATATATTTGATATTTCCATTTTTATTTTTAGTGCTTCTCTTTCAAATATGTTATTGTTTTCCTCGTTATTTTCGTGGTTCACGGATATTTCGGGCTTCGGTATATTTTGAGAAATTTCATGTACAGCTGATTTTATGTATATATATACATATATATATATATATATATACGTTTCACCTTATCTTAACTTTCACTCATTATTTGGTGAATATTATTACTGTAAAAAAATATTAAAATGTTCGGTTATTTAGTCTGAAACGGAATAGAATATATTAGTTTACTATCGACATTAGTACATGCAATATTTTTAGAGGATAGTCAATACGTTCAGACAAATTAAACTTAATAGTTAAATTTTAATTATATTTTCAATTTTCAGACCAATAGGTAAAAAAGATTGTTTTGTCTTTGCTAGAAAAATGGGGAAACAATTATCTCTATAACTTATCGGTATCATATCAAATGGGTGAATTAACATACATATAAATGCATTAAAAATGGTGCCAGATAAAATTGTCTTATCTTTACAATGGATCGTCCGAAATTATTATTAGCAGTCTTAAACATCTTCATTTTCCGTTGTTTACATAGAACGTATAGAGAAAATTGATTTATTTTTATCAATGCACTTAAAAGGCAACCACAAAAAATTCATATTGGATAAAACTGTTTCAACTTGTTTTGTTTGTTAAAAAAGGGACAGAGCACATATAACCCACAAGTATTTGTAATATAAGTGGAGGAATTCGTTTAAGATAGTAATGTATAACTTTCCGTGTGCTCTTCTGTTTAGTCATGTATAGATTATATCAGCTCAATATATAATTCACCCGCGATGAAATAGACGAGTGTATACATGTACTTCAATAACCACGTTCTTTTCGACCTCATCTCTGACTTTATGTTTGTCTGTTTACTGCTTTCATAAAAAGATTCCTTCGAGTTTCAGCTCAAATCATGCAAAGTCGTGTCCTTTTGATATGAAGTTGTATATGTGTATTTGTTTTCATCATATATTAAAACATTCAAAAGTTAGTCTATTTTCAACATTTTTTAAACAAGGTTATTCTTTATTATATAAATTAATATTAATGAAAAATGTAAAATAAAAACACACTTCGTATGTCCTTAGTGGTCCGATGGTATAAGTTTTGTTATGATACATTGTACATAAACATTATGAGTGTAACATTCTTTTTACGCGTCACGTTGTGTCTTTCATGTGTTCATTTTCTGACTGAAGGTACATTTGATTGTGATCGTTTAGACGCGCGTTTGGTTTGCAATTATTTCAAGGGGAAGTATGAGGCTCGGTTAGCTCTTAATCCGGTTACAACCCTTAATGCTTTGCAATGACCTTTTCCAGGCGGTGATTCGCGTTTTTATGATTGTATGGTTTACTGTATGCTTATAATCGATGTTCTGTTGTACCTGAAGTGGATAAGAAAAAGAATTGCTCTCCTGATATAGTGTCTGAAGTTTCGTCGTTTTCTTTATAATGGCAAACACATTTCTTTTTTTATATGGCCTTCAAACATATTAAAACATATTCACATTACACATACCATGTAAATAAAAATTATATGAAGCTGAAAAATAATAATAGTAACAATAACAACATCAACAATAATAATAATATTGATCACAATGACAATAAGTACATAATCATAACAATAATAATTATCGTCAAACTCATGATTATAGTGGTATGAATTTAACAATCATATTCGAAACATCGATTCACTGCAATGTAAAAACAATACTTAAATACATTTCAATTGTATTACACATTATAACACATACTATTGATATATAACATTAAATTCCATTTACATATTAAACAAAAAAATTCTCAATTTAAAAAGGGGTTTAAACATACATTCTTCAACATCATTATAAAGAAACATTTTAAATATGTATGTACAAACAATTACAATTATAATGAAATAATTACTAGGTCGAACACTAATCGAATCCGCGAGTTGTAGTTGTTGATTTAGTAGTAACCGTAGCCTAAAATTAACGTTATATTTTACTAAGAAGTAGAAGCAAACCAATAACATTTCTTTTTCTTGATGATTTAGTTTTATCGTTTGATAAAGCAGTGTACAACCAGGCATTATTATTTGTGAGCGTAAGTATGGGCTTAGCTACGGTTGAGACCGTAGCACGTGACTGCCTGTGTGGATAACTCCATTAAATTTAAGCAGACGACGAATGCTAAAAGCGTCTGCTCTAACCACCGCATCTGCCTGTTCTCACTGGTACACTACATAGTGTGCATTTAATATATATATATATATATAATGCAAAATATACCTTACTTTATATAATAAACGAAGCCAAAACGTTCATCTTTCAACGTTGCCCCTATTCAAATGCACCAATATTTTACAGACGCACATAGAATGCCGGAAATAAAATCAAAAAGCATCGGAGCGATCAAAACATTTCTTTTAAACCAGAAGAAACAACAAATTCTTTAAGGACCACGGAGGATTACAACATATTTTGTTGTAATGTAACCTTAAATAAATTTAAATTAATTTGCGGTTCCCGCGAAATACCCGCCAACGAATCAAAACAATGTTATTTTTCTTTATCATTTGATTGGATCCTACCATTAGGACTTTGCTCGCCCTCATATGTACACTAAAAGCATGCGGTTAACGTCGGTACAAATCATACATCATTTTGAAGAATGACGAATCATAGGTGTGATTTTGTTGCGAATCCAAATTCAAACTGGATCAAAATATTAAACACAACAGAACGTATATGTGCTTGTTGAAGTTGACAGAATGATTGAAATGTTATTAAATAAATAGTTTAAATAACTATTATGTGTTGTGGTGGAGCTGGGGTGCGGATTATAGTATCAGAAGTAGTGTTGGTGAAAAGCCGGCGAAATAAACTTTAAAGTAAACTGTTCACAAAGGCGACCAAATTTGCGTATTTCTACATAATAATAAAGAAGTATATATGTTATAACATAAAGCCTGTGTATATATATATATATATATATATATATATATATATATATATATATATATATATATATATATATATATATAATAAAAGTAAAAACACGTGTCTGGGATTTTAAATATATATTGATTTAGCCAACGCGTTTCGCATAGCTCATCAGGGCATAATACAATATATTACAACGTCAAAATGTCATGGAGATAACGTCATATCAATTATGACGTCATAACGTCAATAAATATTAAATGAAATTTAATTTGGGTTTAAATACATGTATAAAATGTTGTTCTTTTGCTAACCTAGCTGAAATTTTGTTCGAAAATAGCTTATAAAATGGAAATATTTTAAATTTTGGTTCATTATGTGAACATTCATCTAAATGTTTACTTAAAGGCATCTGTCTTGTTGAGGGGTCTCGCATTTGTTGTTCATGGACAGATCGCCTATTTCTAAGTTTATCGCCAGTTTGGCCTATATAATATTGTTTGCATCCATTGCATACTAATACATTAATCACATTTTGTATATCACATGACATATTAGTTTTTATTTTGAACATTTTGCCATTAAAATCAAAAGAATTCCCTTCAATAATATAACCACACAGGGCGCATCTAGGGTCATTACATTTGGATACTCTTGGTTCTTGAGATGAAAAGTAAGATTTGGTTAACAGACGTTTTAAATTAGGTGGCTGTCGCTTACATTTTATTATCTTCTAATTTGAAATTATTTTATTCATAACCGGGTCTGTTTGTAAAATGTCAATGTTGTTTTTTAATACGCCAAACAGTTCTTTATTTTTTGGATTTTGTGTTGAAATAAATGGAATTATATTACTCTTGTCTTTTTGTGTTGATTTTGAAAGTAATTCATGTTTAGGGATGGAAAGTGCTTTTTTAATACCTGTATTTATAATAGATTGTGGATATTTTCTTTGAATAAGGGAATGCTTAAGTTCATTTAAACGTTTTAGTTTAAGTTTATCATTCGAAACTATGGTGCAGATCCGTTTCGCTAAAGTGAAAGGAATATTTATCTTTGTGTGTTTATTATGACAAGAGGTAAAATTAAGATACTGTTTAGAATCAGTTTCTTTGTAATATATATCAGTATTAATTTCAGTATTGTTTTTTATAATCAATATATCAAGAAATGGTAACTCGAGTGTGCTTGTTTGCATTGTAAACTTGATATCCGAATGTAAGTTGTTTAAAATAGTATAAAAGTTTTGAAGTTCATGGGGAAATTTTGTCCAGAAAATAAAGCAATCGTCTAGAAATCTTTTCCAAAATGTTTTTATAAAAGAAAGAAAGTCATCATTATAAATTGATCCAATTCTTGCATATAGTTTTTTTTTCTAAAAATCCCACTACCAATGTAGCGTATGTTGGCGCGAATTTAGTACCCATTGCAGTCTCTTTAGATTGGTTGTAGTACTTATCATCAAAATTGAAGTTATTATTTTCAAGTATTATTTTTATGCCTTCTTTTATAAACCGTTGCGAAAACCTTTCATTAACCGAATCTGGATATTTTTGAAGCCAATAATCAATAGCTTCTAAACCAAGAGTATGCGGTATATTAGAATATAAATTAATTACATCAAATGATACTAATGTACTTGACTCTGGAACTTGTGAAGGTATATGTTTTAGGAAATCTATGTTATTTGTTATATTGCTATTGACATATTTTACAAACGGTTTTAACAAGATATCCAATAAAGAACTTAAACGACTTGTTTCACAGTTAGTTCCAGCGACTATTGGGCGAAAGTTTAAATCGTCTGGATCCATTAACTCTATATATTCTGAATTGCTATGATTAATTGCATCCTGAATGATTTTACTTTTATGAGTTTTTGGAAGACCATAAAATAGACTTGTTTTCCATTCGAATTTTACTAAGAAATCATTTTCCTGTTTAGTTAGTTTATTATTTTCCTTTAGTAAATTGCGTATTTTTGAAAGTGTTATTTGACTACCATTATCAGGGATTTGTTTATAATATTCAACGTCATTTAACATTGCTAATAATTTTCTTCTATAAAAGTCTGTATTCATTATAACAATTCCGCCACCCTTATCTGCTTCTTTAATAGTTATGGATTTGTCTTCTGCTAATAAATCTATAGCTTTTCTTTCTTTTAATGATATGTTATGTTTAGTGTCATTTTCCATTTGAGAATGTTGAAGGCAAAGTGTTCGAGTAACATTTATATAATGGTCTAGTGTATTATTTCTATGTTTAGGTGGATAAAAGGACGTTTGATTTTTTACAATAGAATTGTTTGTATTATTATGATCACTATTATTAAAAAACTCTTTAAGCCTAAGTGATCTATGAAAATCATCCACATATTTTATTTGATCATAATAATCATTTTTATATTTAGGTGTTGGTTGTAAATTTAAAACCCCTCAATAAGACGTCAATTTCAGTTTGAGATAATGATCTTTTTGAAAAATTGTAAATTTTTGTAAATAATTTTGAATTTTCAGCAATGTTACCTAAAGTTTCTATGTCGGACTGCTCCACTCCCTGCCTCCTTCTAAAAAATCAACGTTAAATTCGCTTGGTTTTCGTCGTTATCTTGCAATATGTCGTCGCTCATATTGTTGTTGTTTCTATAGTTTCTTCTGTATGAAGACCTTGTGTTATCTCTTATATTGCTTCTGTTTGAAGTGGAATTGTTTCTTTGGAAATTGTTATGTAATTCGATGTTGGTATTATTAATTTTTAAAAGAACTTCTCTTACAATACTTTCCACATCTATATTTTGTAAACAGCTTGTTTGATTTTGTTGCAGATTTCTTCTTTGCGAATGTTGTTTATTGGTGTTTCTTTCTTGACTGTTGTAGTTGTATGTTGTTTTCTGATTTGGTAGTTGGTGGTATTTTTTCGGACAGCATCCGCATATGAAGAGGGTTGATTTTTGTTTACGAAGTCTTTTTTTTAAAGAATGGATTTTTATTTTCATGTTCCTTTATGAATTCTTCTTCGTATTTTGAAAGCCATTTTTCATTCTTTCCCCATCTTTTATGTGAAATTTCTTCATTTCGTTGCGTTTCCGTTTTCCAAAGTTCTACCAGTGTCCGTGCTGTTCTTCCGTTGCATTTTGAATGTATCAATTTGAATATTTCTTCGTCGATGCGCTTGAATTTCTCACAGTTTGAAGAAGCACGTAATGACTGCAATTCTGTTTGGATATTGAAGTCATTCAATACGGCCCTTTCTCTAACTGATTTCTGATCGATATTTTCATTTGGTATTTCTTTTTTCTGTAAATGTTTTGGTATTACCATTGGAGTTGACCTTAACCATTTAGAATATTTTTCAAAATGGCCTTTATTTTTTATCATGGACCAGTACGTACTTTTTCGTATTTCCATTTTGTTGTGCCATATATTTGATATTTCCATTTTTATTTTTAGTGCTTCTCTTTCAAATATGTTATTGTTTTCCTCGTTATTTTCGTGGTTCACGGATATTTCGGGCTTCGGTATATTTTGAGAAATTTCATGTACAGCTGATTTTATGTATATATATACATATATATATATATATATACGTTTCACCTTATCTTAACTTTCACTCATTATTTGGTGAATATTATTACTGTAAAAAAATATTAAAATGTTCGGTTATTTAGTCTGAAACGGAATAGAATATATTAGTTTACTATCGACATTAGTACATGCAATATTTTTAGAGGATAGTCAATACGTTCAGACAAATTAAACTTAATAGTTAAATTTTAATTATATTTTCAATTTTCAGACCAATAGGTAAAAAAGATTGTTTTGTCTTTGCTAGAAAAATGGGGAAACAATTATCTCTATAACTTATCGGTATCATATCAAATGGGTGAATTAACATACATATAAATGCATTAAAAATGGTGCCAGATAAAATTGTCTTATCTTTACAATGGATCGTCCGAAATTATTATTAGCAGTCTTAAACATCTTCATTTTCCGTTGTTTACATAGAACGTATAGAGAAAATTGATTTATTTTTATCAATGCACTTAAAAGGCAACCACAAAAAATTCATATTGGATAAAACTGTTTCAACTTGTTTTGTTTGTTAAAAAAGGGACAGAGCACATATAACCCACAAGTATTTGTAATATAAGTGGATGAATTCGTTTAAGATAGTAATGTATAACTTTCCGTGTGCTCTTCTGTTTAGTCATGTATAGATTATATCAGCTCAATATATAATTCACCCGCGATGAAATAGACGAGTGTATACATGTACTTCAATAACCACGTTCTTTTCGACCTCATCTCTGACTTTATGTTTGTCTGTTTACTGCTTTCATAAAAAGATTCCTTCGAGTTTCAGCTCAAATCATGCAAAGTCGTGTCCTTTTGATATGAAGTTGTATATGTGTATTTGTTTTCATCATATATTAAAACATTCAAAAGTTAGTCTATTTTCAACATTTTTTAAACAAGGTTATTCTTTATTATATAAATTAATATTAATGAAAAATGTAAAATAAAAACACACTTCGTATGTCCTTAGTGGTCCGATGGTATAAGTTTTGTTATGATACATTGTACATAAACATTATGAGTGTAACATTCTTTTTACGCGTCACGTTGTGTCTTTCATGTGTTCATTTTCTGACTGAAGGTACATTTGATTGTGATCGTTTAGACGCGCGTTTGGTTTGCAATTATTTCAAGGGGAAGTATGAGGCTCGGTTAGCTCTTAATCCGGTTACAACCCTTAATGCTTTGCAATGACCTTTTCCAGGCGGTGATTCGCGTTTTTATGATTGTATGGTTTACTGTATGCTTATAATCGATGTTCTGTTGTACCTGAAGTGGATAAGAAAAAGAATTGCTCTCCTGATATAGTGTCTGAAGTTTCGTCGTTTTCTTTATAATGGCAAACACATTTCTTTTTTTATATGGCCTTCAAACATATTAAAACATATTCACATTACACATACCATGTAAATAAAAATTATATGAAGCTGAAAAATAATAATAGTAACAATAACAACATCAACAATAATAATAATATTGATCACAATGACAATAAGTACATAATCATAACAATAATAATTATCGTCAAACTCATGATTATAGTGGTATGAATTTAACAATCATATTCGAAACATCGATTCACTGCAATGTAAAAACAATACTTAAATACATTTCAATTGTATTACACATTATAACACATACTATTGATATATAACATTAAATTCCATTTACATATTAAACAAAAAAATTCTCAATTTAAAAAGGGGTTTAAACATACATTCTTCAACATCATCATAAAGAAACATTTTAAATATGTATGTACAAACAATTACAATTATAATGAAATAATTACTAGGTCGAACACTAATCGAATCCGCGAGTTGTAGTTGTTGATTTAGTAGTAACCGTAGCCTAAAATTAACGTTATATTTTACTAAGAAGTAGAAGCAAACCAATAACATTTCTTTTTCTTGATGATTTAGTTTTATCGTTTGATAAAGCAGTGTACAACCAGGCATTATTATTTGTGAGCGTAAGTATGGGCTTAGCTACGGTTGAGACCGTAGCACGTGACTGCCTGTGTGGATAACTCCATTAAATTTAAGCAGACGACGAATGCTAAAAGCGTCTGCTCTAACCACCGCATCTGCCTGTTCTCACTGGTACACTACATAGTGTGCATTTAACAGCTTGTAAGACAACGTTGGCCAGTCTAGTGTTTATCATTGAAATCTACGTATTTGCTGCTTTCATGGAAAACGGGCCTTAATGCATGTCGAATAAGATTAGCACGTGCACACTGATGAGCTGTATCAATGATTTGGAAAAAAAAAACACATCTCGACCCGTGTTTTCAGACAAACTCTTAATAAATTTGAATGGGTTGTGGTCATTTCAAACTTGCGATATAAAAAGCTATAACATAATTTTGAAAACTGAGTTGCGTCTAAGATTATACAACAGCGAGCAAATTCAGTGCCTTCAGCGCTTTGATTATGTTATGTGATGGTCCAATGAAAGAATACTATTTTATGTGTATTGCTTTAAAGTGGCGGTAGAATTCATTAGCGCTGTTACCTCAGCCGAATTTAATTAGCCCCCGTGCGGTTCTAATGGCCGTATATCAAGCCTTGGCATTTTGACACTGTATTGGCGGTAAATCGGAACAAGAAATTGTGTTAAGCGATTAATTGTGATTCCTTCTAATGACATAAATCATATTCGGACATCTTATTGGTTGAACTTATTATTGTGTTTCTTTTGAACCCGCTTTTCGAAATGTATTTAGTCATTAAATTGTTCCATGCGTATATAATGGAGATGGATGCGTAAACATAACCATTCGCAAATGCCAACTGTTTTGTGAGTGAATTACCGTATCATTTGTTATATCTTGATCCATTTGACAAATATCGGTGTGTTACGTTTTTGTGTGAATAAAATGTATATGTAACAAACGCACACACATAATTTTTCTCAAAATTAAAATAGCCATAAAAATCAAAAGAAGCAATACATGTATTTTCTTTTATTGTATACCCATGAATGTATTTGACCAGCATTGAAATTGACAGTTAATGCATATCCACTATATCGATGCAAAACACGAGATAAATGTAAGAATTATAAGTACCACACATGCATGAAACTTTACTGATAATATTTCTCAAAATGCTAGATGACAGAAACAGTTTTATCTTTGAAAATTGTAAGATTTTTTTTAAAAAGAATTATTATTTTTCAAATATTATATGCAATACACACATTAGACTAAATCTACGATCTAATAAACAAAACTGTATACGTTTATTACTAACTGTATTATGTAATTGCTACAAATTACCATTAGTACTCAAAACAAACGAGATGATTTTAATTTTCAAATTGTGAATTTCCCTTTCCTATATGTCCAGCTTATGGTATCTACATTTGACAATTTGTTCGATATGCCAGAGCGTGTTCGTGAGTTATGGATTTTACTAAACGTAACCGTATATTAACAAAAATGATGTTAAAACAAGGGGTTTTATATAATAACTTGCGTCATAAATTTACTTAATTGTATTCCAAATACACTTCTTTAGTTTCTTAATATTATGTTTCATTAAAATGACATTTATCTAATGGAATATCCCACCCATCATTTTATGGTGATGTTTTAAAGCATGTTCGTATATGTAAATATCGTAACGACAATATCAAGGATAGACTTTCTAGTTTAATCCAATGTTGTGTTAAAAGGGTATGCTACCAATGTACTGAAAAATACGGTGTTGTTACTTTACAATTAACAATTTGTAGTTTCGTTAAACCATCTAATGAATGCCCCTTTAACGTTCATCTCGAAGTTGTGAAGCCTTTGCATAGACACGCGTTTAATTATTTTACAACACACAGACACTAAAATACATGAAGAACGCTCAATGTACATTACGTTGCTGATTTCGATTAGATGGCATTCATTTAAGTACTTCTCAGTCTGGAGGTTTTGTTTGTATTATAAATACATGTATAAATTTACATTCATATAATTAATTGTTTAATTTCTTAATTTCTTAAAGTTAAAATTAAACAACCACCGCCACTACTTTCAACCTATAGTGGAATATTGTTAGGAAGTCAGTATCGATTTTTATTTATTGCTTAATATTTTGGTTCTAATAACATACACAACCAAGCTGTAAAATTTGGCTCTTTACACCCATAATTGCAACTTCTTCCTGCCATTGCGCGACGATGCTCTGAATAATTAACTATATGACGTTGTTTCATGAAAAAACATCAAAAGAAGAGAAGTAATTGATACTTGTTTGTTCCTTCATTGCATCGTGCCTCTAAAAAGTGTAACTATGTTGTTCTGGTTTCTTCTGACCATTGAGTAATTGAGCAGCAATTAAAATGAACACGTTCTTACGTTCTCCTTTATTGCCGTTTAATTTGTGTAAAAATCCCCTGAGAATAATGTTTATTTACACTTATGTGTGTTTTGAATATCGCTAAGCCAAGTGTGAGGATCGGGAGCCCTCAAAACCGGTTTAAACCCCAATGCTTAGCATTGACCGTTCCAAGGCGATGACCCCAGCTTTATTCAATGTGGTTTGTTTTGTGCTGTATTTTGCTGTTCGGCAATTTGTCACTTTCCATAAATAAAGGACCAGGTGCGGTTGATAATAGGTGCGCTATGCTGCTGGCGCAACTGTAGTGTCTCCTTTGTATACTTTACTCATCAGCTAAAAAAAGTCACGAGTGAAATACTCCTTAGCTCATAAAATTATCTGGATAAAATATGTTTTAAATACCCGAGTATTTACACGGCGTTTAAGCGACTAGGTATCCTCTATGTTATTTATAACACAAAATGCACCCTCTCCGTCACAGTACCTGTCACTATATGTTAAAAGTCAACATGAACACTTACCCTTGGACCAACTAAACATTTTTTTTATAATTGACAATCGCATATATAATTGTTTTATATTTTTCAATCGCCGAGATTAAAATTTTAATGCTTTCACGGAATATTATAGACATTGTACTGCTTATGTATGGTGTATTTTGCTGATAAAACTATCTGCTGTCATTTAAAACTGAAAACAGTTTAGAACACTTATCGGACATTTGATCAGTACAGTAATGTTTTTTTGTAATAATTAAACCATTTATTTAATGATCGGTAAATATCAGCGTCATTTATTAAACAAATGCTTACCTATCTTATTCTGGTCTTACCTATTGCACACAAACTATATAAATGTGGTTTAAGATCATACACATACGTGTATGTTACATCAAACGATATGTCAGTTTGTGTAATCTCTCCAAAAGTAGAACCTGTACTCTCTCCGCTCACAATATCATTTATCTATTTGATAAGGAAAGAGAATGTAATGGATATTATGGCTGGTCATTTTTTCTTTAAAAATAATCATAACAAAACACTAACAATGCGATAGATATTTGCTCTCGGTAGAGATCTTTGAATGGAATAAAACGTCATAACTGTAACAATTAACGAAATCAAAATACAAAAAAATACTAATGACTTAATATCACAACACGATTCTATTTCAATCAGCCATAAAATAAAGTCTAGTATAAAACAAAACAACCAAAATAAAATCGTTATGAAACATGTTAACATGTCCAGAATAAAATAATACATCAGTCATTAATTTTGTTACCAATGTAGGCAAACATCGTTCCGTAAAATCAGTTACGGTCGACATTATCAAAAACATAATTTCTAACTTCTAGTTCAAAAAGTGTTTTCTTTTAAATTAAAAACACTAACACAATATTGAGATGCTTTACTAAATCAGTATTTATTAAATGGCAATTCAAGTATTGCAGTATTTGAGAAGCTCTTGTTCATTTAAGCTGACAAAACCATTCCTAGAATAAAATAAACACTTTCTTTTGAAAACGATATTTTACTTGCCCCACATTATAAATATGCGCCCATTGACAAGTTAATCTGTGCGATACTGTTTACTGATAAGCCCGGGAGCGCGCAATGCTCAAGAGCATGCATCTTCAGTGCGCGAGTTCTTAAAGCAGCGGGTTCTCCGAGCGATATATAAATATAGAAGAAACACGGGAAACGTTCGGAAGACCCAATAAACATTTTAATCACGAATATATAGGACCCAACAATTAGGTTTTACATCATGCAGTAAATGAATTCAGAAACTGACTTGGAATCTTGTGCTGTACTTCAAATTATTGGGTCCAAATTTTATTGGGTCTTGACCCAATATGTTGGTTGGACACAATAATTATTACAAGTCGGTGAGTTTAAAACTATATATATAACAAAGTCTCTATTAGCCTTGTTGTATTTAAAAAAAAACGCTGTATTTTTTTTTGCCGAAGCTTTCGACCTCACGGTCTTCATCAGCGGCCATTTTTTATTTTCAGATGTTTTATTATGAACGGAAATGACGTCGTGCATTTCCGGCGTCAACGTTGTTTACGCGCCCTTTTATTAACGTTTATTCTTGCACGTTGATGCCATATGGTCGGTATGTCCTTAGTTTTGACTTCCACAATTGCACCATGGTTTTGCGGTACTCGTCCGACCCGCTGAGTTTTTCGAGTCCCATTATTTGGAAATCATCCATGGAATGTCCGTCGGTGTAGAAATGTTCAGCTACCGGGTCACTGTGCTGTGTGCGAATACGCGACAGATTCAATAATTGTCGCTGGTACAGAGTTCCGCCGGTCTCTCCCACATACACGAACCTGCGACAGCGACGACAGTTGACCGCGTACACAACATTGGATCATTTGCAATCAACATTGTTTCTGACGTTGTACTTCCTGCCGCTGGGATCTGTGAAATATTCCGCCTTCATCATATACGGGCAAATGGCGCATCTCTGCGCCCCACAGGGCCCGCTCATATTGGGTTTTCGTAAGAACATCCCATTGTGTTTTATGTGCACTAGTATGTCTTGCAGGTTGCAATCCCGTCTGAAGGCTACTAATGGGGGCTCAGAGAACACTTCCTTCATTCTATCAGACGACGTTGGAAAACAACACCTTCTCATTCAACGACGAACACTTTATACAGACACAAGGGACGGCTATTGGCTCACGCCTCGGGCTGAACTATGCATCAACCTACATGGGTGCTTGGGAAGAGGAACTGTTCCGGCGGTCAGAAAAGCAACCACTCGCATACTTCCGGTTTGTGGATGATGTGTGGGGCTTATGGACGCATGGTATCGAGGCACTTTAAACTTTCCACACACAAGGAAATGGAATCAACCCTCGCATTAAACTCGAGCTCCGCTATTCTTCAGAAAAAACTAGAGTTCCTGGACACGGTGACATCAATAAGGAACGGGCGCCTTCAAACCGACCTATATACTAAGCCTACCGATAAACACCTGTACCTACACAGGGATTCTTCGCACCCGGAGTCTACAAAGAAAGCAATACCGTATGGTCTGGGTGTGCGTGCGAAAAGAATCTGTTCAGAGGAGGTTGCCTACCGGAAGCACAGACAGGCGGTGAAAACACAGCTCATGAACCGTGGATATGACGGGGCGTTTGTAGAAACCGAATTGATAAAGGTCGACAATAAAAAGAGAGTGGACCTTTTGCGCGAAAAGACAAACTTGGAGCATAATACAAGGATTCCGCTGGTGATAACGTTTTCGCGCGCACTACCCAACATCGGCCGTATCATCCGTAGACACCTACACACGCTGCACACGTCTGATAGAATGAAGGAAGTGTTCTCTGAGCCCGGCGGAACTCTGTACCAGCGACAATTATTGAATCTGTCGCGTATTCGCACACAGCACAGTGACCCGGTAGCTGAACATTTCTACACCGACTGACATTCCATGGATGATTTCCAAATAATGGGACTCGAAAAACTCAGCGGGTCGGACGAGTACCGCAAAACCATGGAGCAATTGTGGAAGTCAAAACTAAGGACATACCGACCATATGGCATCAACGTGCAAGAATAAACGTTTATAAAAGGGCGCGTAAACAACGTTGACGCCGGAAATGCACGACGTCATTTCCGTTCGTAATAAAACATCTGAAAATAAAAAATGGCCGCTGATGAAGACCGTGAGGTCGAAAGCTTCGTCAAAAAATAATACAGCGTTTTTGTTTATATATATATATATATATATATATATATATATATATATATATATATATATATATATATATATATATATATATATATACTGATTACACTATTCAGTTTTGTATATTTTCTTTTACATTTACACATTTCATATATTTACATAAGCGAATTGTGGAAGTAAACGTTTAAAAATGAGTGATATGAGTTTTGCAGAAGTTATTTTCTGAAGTGATTGCAAGAGGTTATCAAAACAATACAGATGTTATAAGTAATATCATATATGCAAACCTTTTTGACTGAAACATATTTGCTGTGCTATGTGTATAATAACATGAATTTATTTCGTTTATGCAATCGTGGATTACGATAATACATGTAAAAACATTCTCAATGTCTTGCTGATGATTTTATTTCCAAAATTAAAAACAGTCCAACAGTCATTTATCTAATACAACTTAAATAGTCGACCATAAAATGACAATCCAAAAGTTATTCAAAATATGATAATTTAAATGTTATCCAAAATATGAGAACTCTTATGTTAAACAAAATATGATAATTCCATTGCTATCCAAAACATGACAATCCAACAGTCATCAATAATATGAAAATTCAAATGTTATCCAAAATATGACAATTCAAATGATATCCAAAATATGATATTAATTTAAATTTTATCCAAATATGATGAATCAAATGTTTTTAAAAATATCATAATTAAATCGCATGTTAAATAAACAATGAAAATTCAAATGTAATCAAAAGAATGATAGTTCTAATATTATCAAAAATATGATATTTCACATGTTATCCAAAATATGAAATTTCAAATATTATTCAAAATATGACAAATCAAATGGTATCCAAAATATGACAAATCAAATGGTATCCAAAATATGAGAATCAAACAGTAATTCAAAGTATGATAATTCAAATGTTATCCAACATATGACGATTCAATTGTTATCCAAAATATGATAAGCAAAATGTTTACCAAAAATATGACAATCAAACAGTCATCAAAAATATGATAAATCAAATGTTATCCAAAATATGATAATTTAATTTTTATTCAAAATATAATGATATTAATTCAAATGGTATCCAAACTAGGGTATTAATACAAATGTTATTAAAATATGATATTAATTCGAATGCTTTCCAAAAACCACAATGTAGTACTATCAAAATGTTATCCAAACTATGATAATTCAAATGTTATCCAAAATGTGATAATTCAACTGTTATCCACATTATAATATTTCAAAATTATCCAAAATATAATAATTCAAACGTTATCAAAAATATGATAAATCAAATGTTATCAAAAATATGATCAATGAAATATTATCAACAAGGGACAAAATTGTCACAAAACCAGGTTTTCATTGTGAAAAAAAAATCTGATAAAGGGAGAAAACTCAAACTGAACTTTTGAAATGAACAAACAAAATTAACCCCCTTTGTAAGTTTGTTTTTTTTTAAATCTATTTTTAGTCGTGGCGAACTTGACATTGGAGATATTGACGTGATTCTTTCGTGCGACACACCGTCCCATGATGGTGAACAAATGTGCCAAATGATTTTAAAATCTCACAATGAATGACATAGTTATGGCCAGGACAAGCTCATTTATGGCCATTTTTGACCTTTGAACTCAAAGTGTGACCTTGGAGATATCGACGTAATTATTTCGCGCGACACACCGTTCAATGATGGTGAACAAATGTGCCAAATGATTTTAAAATCTGACAATGAACGACATAGTTATGGCCCGGACAAGCTTGTTCCGCCCGCCCGCCAGCCAGCCCGCCAGCCCGCCAGCCAGCCAGCCCGCCAGCCCGCCCGCATTCGCCAATCTAATAACCAGTTTTTTCCTTCGGAAAACCTGGTTAAAATATGATTATTCAGTTTAAATGCAACAATCTTCCTAAATATTTGAAACCAAAAATTGTCAAAAATATGACATTCTGTCAGTCGCCCAAATATAAATATCTAGAGGTCATCCAAAATATGACAATCCCATAGTAATCTAATATATATCAGTCTTTTAAAATATGACGATCTAACATAATCCACAATTTGGCAATCCAACAATTGTCCAAAATATGACAATCGGCATACATGTGCAACTCATCCAAAACATGAAAACCAACTGTCATCTAAAAATATGACAAACAGTCCTTTAACTGGGACAATCCACAAGGCATCAACATATATCAATCTACATGTCATACAAAATATGGGCATAAAACAGACATCCATATATAGATATGGCTTATCAACTGTAAGAAGATCATCATAATGATAAAAAATATCATATCATTTATCTGTATTTATTCTATTTATTGGCAGGTGCACATAGAAATGTGGGATTTGCAGTTTTTGAAACTTTTACATGTCATAGTTGATATGTTTTTGCAAACAACTGAACGGGACGTTAATTTAATATGTTTTTATTTGTAAATGATTACATAATCTTTGTATGGGTAAAACTGAGACCAATATTTACCGTTTTACTGATTTTTGTTAATGGCGTATAAAGATTGGCCAGCAAATCATGTAAAAAATATATATGTATCTAGTATTTATTCGTTTTTTTAAGTATAATGTATATTTCCCTGTATGACGCAGAAGATCAATTCATTCATAGTAGCTTGCGAGTGTTTTGCTTAAGTTTTGTATCTAATGGTCATGATTTTTCTTGGCTCATTGACTTTCTATAGATAAAATATGTTCATGAGATTTCATTGTATTTCCGCCGGTAATTCATACATTTAAGGACCCATGTATGATCATGATTGGATGACAGTCTTCGTGAGCATAGCTGAAGATTCGGAAGAGCGCAAGAAAAATATCCCGTTCAAATATAACATATTTAAAAATGTATACTATATTATATCATGAAATATCATAAGAATAAATAAATACCAACAAGGCAAGCAATGGACAACATGAACATTGATGTATAATATTTTATAAGTGAACACCTTATCAAAAACATTTAATGGGAGTGAAACAATTATTTCCATAGACAGTCAATGAACCTGTCAAATGTTGAAGCAACATATATCTGTATGTTTATTTTTTGTATGAAAACAAATTAAATCAACTATTAAATTCAAAATACTCGCTAAAGAGTTTTTCGAAATTCATAGGCGCTTATCACCGGTAACAACTTGGTTTGATCTTCGTTAATGTTAGCTAGTCAACAGTACCCAACAAATTCATGAAACATTTACATGTATGGTGAATAGAACCATATTTAAAATATTCGATCAGTCACCTAACTGTGTGCTGGTGAAATCTTATACAACTTAAGTTCGCAGAATTCTTTATTGTTGTTTGATATCGCCAACCTAGTGCCATCCTTAGACACACATATGCTGTTCGGCATCTTCATATCCACTTGGTAGGTACCCAGTATTTCACCGTCCACAGTCAGCTGCACGATGGAGTTCTTCCTCATACTGCACACCAGCACCGTGTCACCAGGCCCTATACAGGTACCACGAGGTTCCTTTATGTTCTCATCAGTGACTGCTCTAGAGGTGCCCTTCAAGGTGTCGTACATGTACACTGTGTGAGCGAGCTTTTCAGTCAGCACCAACGTGTTCTTTGACTGAACATACGTGCACTTATTCTCACCTGATCTGTACGTTTTATCAGGAAACTTCACTCGATCAAAGTCCGACTCCACACCATCCACTGATATAATTCTGGCAGGGCGCGGATCATTGAACGTACTCACAACCAATTTGGATGGAGACGTACAGCATAAAGAGTAAACCTCGGATGTTGTTTTGATTTCCCTGGTCAATGTTGTGGAATGGTCAGTACTCACGGACAGAAAAGAGACGATCTTCTTACTTAGTGTAACTGCAAGTTCATTTTGAGACATATATGCCACGTCTCTTGGGTATGTCTTGAACGTATACGGTGTTCCAAGTATCTGCAGCTGCTCATCCAGTACTATTAATTTACGATTAGAATTATCCACGGTTAACAGTCTCCCATCAGGCAGGAAATCTAGTCCTGTGAGGAAAGGTTCCTTCTCGTCATCTCCAGTCTTTGGTAGATTTGCAGACAAAAGCAGCTCCAGGCTGAATGGCCGTGACTTTGATGATAGACAACCTAGAGCAATAATAATGATGATTATGATCATAATTATCGTGATCATCAACAGCAACGACATAATCTTTTTGTCAGTATGTTGACGAGTGTATACATCATACTTAAACACGGATATTTACAATAAAATCATCATCATTAAGATCATATTGATGTTAAATCTTGACACGTTGTTGTATAAGTGCAGACGAAAAAATACTCATACGTGTGTGCTGTTTCTGTAAAGTAAATCCCTACCTGACACCTAAGGCGATTCGTTATAAACATTAAAGTTTTTCAATTTGGTCGATCATATATACAAATGATCAAACAACGTACTCCATCGGAGTACCAATTTAGAAGTATTAATATCAAATGTGTTTACAATAACCTTTCATCTATTGCCTATATGAATAGATAAACTCAAAGCCCTTTAACCGAAAAATAACAGTAGCGAAGTAAAAAAGATAGCCAGAGGGCTAGGCTATTTGGGAGCCCATCACATGATAACATATTATATGAACACTTTGCAGAATATTAGGAATGTGGTAGTAGATATTAACAAATATGTCAGTTGAATGCACTAACAAATTATTTGAGATTTTTTTATTCGACGAGTCTTGGCGACTGTATTATAGACCTACGGGTATCGTCATATTTTTATAGTAATATTTTTTATTTCATATTTATATTTTAATCTAAATAAACGTTGTTTCCCTCGGGCTGGCCCGACCAAAGGGTTAAATGTGAATATCAGTTTTGTTTATGGCCAATTAACACAGCAAAGAGCAAGCCTCTTCGCCCTTGAGATTTAGATTTTAAGAAAATATTTTTTCAAGATACATATATATTCTTAAAGTCGCCTATCATCACCACCGGAAATAGATGACCATCGAAGCGAAAGTAAACAAACCAACCATGGAGAGCAGTGAGTGTTTACCTAAAATATCTAATAATTACTCGCTCCTGGATAACCAGTGCGTGTAAGGCATCTTACAAAACGATTATTATGTTTAAAAATGTGTATATTGCAATTCGTATTGATGAAGCTTTATTTACACAAATTTATGACTGCTTGGTACCGGTTTGAAATTGATACTTCTCGAAGAAACAGCTTTTATTTTATGATTACATGGTTTATCACCTTGTATGGAGTTGATTTCCTATTCTTATAGGCAATACATACCATCGTAACGCTATTGCTGGTCTTAGTTTGATTATTGTTCGTGGAAATCTATTAAAACAAAATAACTGCAGTGTACGGCGAATAATTGTTTATGGCAAAAGTCGTGTACCGTGAAGAGTAAAAGTCATGTACGGCGAATAGTTGCAGCGTAATGGCATTTTAACACTAGTTTAATGACTGATTATAATCTAATAAATAGTATAGTGAAAACATTCCCTTGAATGTTAATTCATTTTAATGTTTAACCCATTTACCACGCCTATGCAGTAAACTGCTAATTTTTAGTGGTTGCAAATACCATTTTCAGGCGAAAACTCGTTCTGATTTATGATCAAAACATACACTGCGGGAACACGTTACACTTGTTTCGCTTTTTAAAATAAAATCTATCCATAATATAGAGTTATGCTAAAGAGAAGTAACCAGAATTAAGTATAAGCCACTGCAAACCGAATTTTGAATACGGTTAGCAACCCCAGCAGACGAGATGCTTATCAGCTGGTCAGTGCCACTGTGGGAAATTCCAATAATTGATATAGTCATCCCAGAAAATAAATTAACTCTTCATTATTAGATTTTGAATCTAAATGAAATTATATAGACATTAATAAGCATTAAATTTGCTTTCCAATGAATATAGTTTCAATAAAGTATCCATTGATGATGCCTTGCAAAAACAGAAGTTAAGTCAGTTTATCGTATTAATCTTACAGATCGCTATCTTTTCATTTTAAGGCGCGCTTTTTTTACACGTACTTGTTTATTCCTTTTATTCGGAATATTATAACTTTCATGAATATTAATGATTGGCACATGTTCAGACTCGTCTTTAATTGGTCTACAAAAATATACTTGAATCAATGCATTATCTTAACTGGTGACAGAGAAAATAGGCCCCAAAATTGCCGCAAATTAAAATGATTTAAAGAAAATATTTTTTCAAGATACATATATATTCTTAAAGTCGGGTCTTTGCCCTGTTTAATGATGTATAAATCTTAATTTTAATCTTTGTTTTTGCCCCCCGCATTAATACGCAAACACAGCACATGTGCTGAAATTTAAACAATGGCGATGCCATGTGCGTTTGCGATTGAACGCTACAACGCTGTGAACAGAAAGTAAGCCGAATGCAAATAATTACACGAGTTGTATAACAAACCCTGATTGGAATCCACTTGTAAGTAAATATTTTATCGATTCATCTTAATTTTAAAACATAACTAAGATGAAATACACTAGAATCGTATTAAACTAAAATACGGACTTAACAATGGTCGATCGATGTAGCAGATGCCCGTAATTCAAAACATTTTTTTTAATATAAACAATGCAGACGTATTCTTTGGTCATAAACGGTCTAATCGTAAAGAATACAATTGTATTTATTTGTTTAATACCAAGATGGTCACGTATTTGCGAAATTTTCATTTATTTTCCCTTACAAACTCATAACTTTTCGCCGTACACAATTTAATTTTATTTTTCTATACGCCGTTCACATCAGGTTCTATTCGCCGTACACAACGAAGTTTATATTTTAGCCAAACATTTGCATACTAACTCGATTTTTGGGCTGAATCTTGCAAAAACCGATAGTATTCATAATTCTTTTTGCACACCATTGAAACATTCTGTAAAATTAGTATACTTTCCTCGGATATAAGGACAAAATATGTCCTAATGAACTTAACTTTCGGTACCAGGTAGCTGATTGTTGATCTATTTTAACACTCGAATGTATTAATAAAGAACTCCAACTACTTACGATAGAAGTTTGATATGTCCACTATTAATTTGTCAAACAGTTTTTGAAAAACGTTTGCGATAAAAATGGTACAACTTATTCTTTTCACGAGCACTTCCTCCTGCGTGATGTTTACTTTCGCTTCGCTGGTCATCTATTTCCGGTGGTGATGATAGACGGTGAAAATAGTTTTTTGTTATATTACATATCATATTTTAATCAAAATAAACGTTGTTTCCCACGAACGTGGCCCGATCTTAGGGTTAAATGTGAATATCAGTTTTTAATGGCCAATAAACACAACAAAGAGCAACCTTCTGAGCCTTTGAGTTTTAAAGAAGAATTTGTATGTTTTATTGAAGTCAATATAAATCATTTAAGCCACGGAGTGAGTCAAAATGTCAACCCTACGTCATCATTCTAACAATCCTTTAAAGCGCCGCTATATAATGCTCCGAGCCATAAATGACACCATCGGTTTCAGAGAAAAAATATTTATTCTATATCTAAAAAATGTTGCGGACACTCGAGTATTTTTATATACGTAATCATTCAGTGGACACTAAAGTTTTGAACAACATAAAACAAAGGTTTCTCGTGATCATTCCTATGAAGTCAGGTACACGACTAAATGTAATTCAAAACATTCTAAAACGATCGTATGCGATCATGTCTGCATTGGAGATAGACCATGTAAAATCGTTGCCTGTAAATCGTGTAAAGATTTCTTCAGTGCGCAAAGCAGCGTATCAGACAGATATAATATCGTTTCTAAGCCTGAAATCGAAGACAAACACCGTGACAAGTCTTTCCACTCGTGGCGTTGCGGAGAATCGCACGACAATAGGAAAATAGCTTTATCGTATGACCCAAATCTGAATGTCAGTGATATCACTGTAAGCTACGAGTGAACAATTGTTCGTGATGGTTCGAACAATAAAATGTCACCAGTCATTACTGTGTTGGCCACGATCGCATCAGTAATACGTTGGACATCGCAAACCTATGTATATTTATTATTCCTAGACATCTGTTGCGGTTTTATATGTTTATAATCTAATCCAGTCTATAGGTTATTTATGTAATTATATAAAGGTTTTGTCAAGCCTATGCATTTGAAGTTATATATAACACGACCGACTATTATGAAACTATGCAATATTTATAATACCTGGGTTGTTGCTATCACAGTTTAGTTTTATGAAGTCGTTTCCCATCTTAAGAAGTGTTGACAGCTCTCTTGGAAACGACACTGTCACTGTTGATGACATTTTAAGATTTGTATGTTCATTGATATTTGATTCCCATGCGTTGTGCTTGTCTTGAAGAATTTTCGAATAAATGTATTGTTGACTGGGCGTTCCGTGTTCTAGAACGGCTTGACATATTGGCAAGACTTTATACATTTCTTCTTTAATTTTAAACGAGGCTTCACTCTTAATTCTAAAGCATTTGACTTCTGCTCTTTGGAATTGTTCTGCATCAGTTATTAATTTCTTCTTTGCTTCTTCAAACAGTTGTACGATGCGATCTCTCATTTTATACACCTCTGACGAAATTTTTGCAACTGATTCAGTCAAACCAGTCTCCGACTGCTTACAATCCGCTATGATAGCGTCAGCCTTGGACTGCAGTTTAATCATGGATTGTTGAAATGCTTGAATCTTCGGTCGTTCTTGTCCAGATGCGTTAGCTATTTCATCCACTTGGTCACATTTCCGGTGAATGAGTACACATTTACTGCAGCAGAACTTGGTATGGTCCTGACAGAAAAACTCCAATTCCTTGCCATGCTCCGGACATATGTCCATTCCTTTCATATCTACTCCCACTGGTACCGATTGCCTCTCCTGGATATTGACAATATCATGTCTGCCTGTTTTATACACTGTGTGTGGATTTTTGCACGCATCACACAAGAACTCATTACACTTATTGCAGAAAAACATAGCAGTTGTTGATACGTTTGTTTTCATACATGGCTCACAAGATTGTGTGACAGAACATTCTCCAATGAAATCACCTGCATTGTCTCGGTTCGATTCAAGTAGTTTTCCTGTCGCCATTATGAAATGAGTGCTTTAAAACTTCTTCTTTCGATTTCAAAAGTCTACTTTCGATTTTAAAAATTAAAGTTTCAATTAATATTTCAGATTTACATATCACACAGATTTAACAGAATATTCCCTCACAATTAGGATTATATATCCTATCATAAAGTCAAGGTACTGCAATCAAGATTAAAGCGTATAGCTTAAGAATCACAAAATGTCCTTTCAATGTGTGTACATATTGAACCAGTTATTTCCTAACAACGCCAGGGTCGCTCGATAAACACCGACTAACTTCGGACTACCTCGAGCGATATTTAATAGTTCTGTGGTTAACGTAAATAAATATTTCTTACGATCGCTCTTGCTTGCTCGATATGATTCATTTGTTCCCAAAATAGTTTTCATGAAAAGCATTTTGACCCCTTTTATTTATCCTCAATGCAGTATCTACCTACTTGTGAGCTATATTGATAAATTAAACTATAGCTGTGAGAATGTATTAAGATATCACAGTTAACACTTCATTTTATTACTAAAACGTTTTTTAAGATTGTCGTGAGCTTAAGAATATTTCGAATACGATGTAAACACCTTTGGTGGCTAAATTCAACAGTGTACATGTAATAACCAAATAAGCTGAAAAGCTATTGTATACATGTATCTGTCCTTAAATGATATCGACTTATGAACTATTTTATTTATTTGTTTTGAAATAAGATACCAGAAAAAGTATATAACAAGTTAATGGGATATTTATTTCTTATTCTGTGATTCATACGAACGAACGTTTGTATGCAGATTCTTACGTACATTACCCGTTTCATTAACACGTTCGCACTCTCAAAATTTCTTTAAAATCTTAGATAGATAGTTAAATCTGCGCTCTTAAATTTTAGGTTTGAAATAAATGTCCAGAATAATAAAGCGCCATGTGTTTATTTGAATAAAATGAACAATGCGGAGAAAATAGGTCATTAAAAGGCAATTTGTTAAGTACAAAATTCTTTATTTATTTGAACGATAGACAAAACATTTCTCATATGCTAAAAAGGTATTTATGTCCTCGCTTCTTAAATAACCGACCGGTGGCTAAGCTATGTCATTCTCTGTTGCTATCTCGATGTAGCGTGCTATTTGCAAGTGTGTTGATGTGCGTCTTTCAATGCTTCAAGTCTGTCTGCCTCTTAAAACGTCATTGTGAGTGGCCTCCCATCTGTGGCAAATCAGATTGAAAATTTGAACCTCAAAATGTAAATTGACTATGGTTTATTAAATTAAATTATTAACATTATTATTATTTTTACAAAGTTTTAATCTAAAAGCCACGAATGTGTAGTTTCATTGTAATTATGTGTTACGTGGTGGGAATTGTACCTGGTTACGCGTTAGATTTGCATGTACTACGTGGTAGTGTAGTACTATGAACTATATGTTTTAGTCAAACACTTTACTTTAGATACAAAATAAAGTATAATGGTTATGGTATTTGTAGACATTTAATATTTTAACTTATATATAAGAATATCTAAATATGATATGGTTTGGTAACATATAGCTTAATGGAAATAACACAAAAATGCGTCTGAAAGGAATTCTTTCTAGCCTACTTGGCATCCGGAATTAATAAATTACTGATTTCTGACTGAACAAAGAAAGGCGAAAATTGTATTTTAAATTATTATAAACAAATATCAATATTTTAACATAGTTTTCATATAAAAGCCAATAATGTGAAGCCTACATTGCAATTAAGTGGTGCGTGATGGGATTTGTAACTGGTTAAGTGTTAGGTTTACTTGTACTACGTGGTAGTGTATGCTTATGAACTACATATTTTAATCAAAGACTTTACTTTAGATTCGTCCATTTAAAAATCATGAAGTATAATAGTTATGGTATTTTAAAGACATTCAATATTAAACTGAAATGTAAGATTATCTAAATATTATACGGTTTGGTAACATGTATCTTAATGGTAACGCAAAAATACGTCTGAAAGGTATTCTTTCTAGCCTACTTTGCATCCGGAATTCATAAATTACTGATTTTGACTGAATAGGGAAAGGCGAAAATTTTATTTTATTTAGATAATTGTAGATTTTGCTAACATATTCTAGTTCCACAGCAATGTTTTAAATGGTTGAATGATTAATGAAACCTGTATCCATTGTTATGGTTTTATGTTTCGTTCCTCGAATAAAAGTGCACTGTTCGCGCGATCTGTATCATACACAAATATTTCGTTTTATATGTTGTATAAAGCATATTACAAGTGGCTTAACTGTATATTCTATACTATTTTAGTGTAATACATACTTACATTAAAGACATTGGCCCAATATTTAAAGTGTTATTATAACCCTGTCCGTATACACTTCTAAGCTCCATCCATTTAAAAAAATGTCATGTCCTTGACCGAAAACGCAATTTTAGCCCCGCTTATATTTGAGGTAACAATGCTTCTTAAGTCACGCCTACTTGGAATAAATCTTTGTCTGGATATCGTTTTAAATATTTAATGGGTAACCTAACCGTGTGGTGGTATCTTATACAACTGAAGCTTTGTGACGGGTTGAACACCGCTAGCCTGGTGCCATCCTTAGACATACATATGCTATTTGGGAGCATCATATCCACTGGGTAGGTAACGCGTATGTCGCCATGAATAGTCAGATGCAGATGGAGAGTTCTTTCTCCTACTATATACCAGCACCGTGTTAACAGGGCATACACAGGCACAACGAGGTTCTTGTATGTTTTTATTAGTGACTGCTCTAGACGTGCCCCTTATGGTATCGTACATGTGTACTGTGTGAGCGAGCTTTTCAGTCAGTATCAACGTATTCTTTGACTGGACAACGTGCACTTACTCTCATCTTTTTTGTACGTCTTTTCAGGAAACTTCACGTTAGACTCCACACCATCCACTGATAATAATTATCAGAATTATATCATATAATTCTGACATGGGGGGGATCATCGATCGTACTCACAACCATATTTGATGGAGACATACATTTAATAGAGAGGAATTGGAACGTTGTTTTAATCTCCCTTGTCAGCCTTTCGACATTGTCAGAACTCACTGACAGAACAAAGACTACTCACAAAGATGGTTGTGATCCTGCCACCGGGATTAAAACTGGTCCCACCATGGGGTTCATTGCTTCCCTTATTTGTATAACTATAGTGAAAAACTTAAAAACTCTTCCCATCTGGTTTGGTATTGGCATATAATATCGTATGGCAGTCCTCTGATAAGTTTGTTCAAATCGTGTCTATGGGTCAAAATTTGCCCCACCATGGGGTTACGTTTCTTAATTATAACTTTGTCGAGTTTGAAAATGGTTGTTGTCGGTTTAAAAATGATTTCATCTGGTGATGCAAGTTTCCTGATTCGGCTATACTCTAAAGTGAAACATTGGGGAAACAATAGAAGTCGTTTTTTCTTGTCCAATGTTCATGAAACCTGCTTAGATCATTTGATTCAATGATAACTTCACGAAGTTCGAAAATGGTTGCAGGAACATCAGCAAAGATGCTCAGAACCCTTTAGTTCTTTGAAGATTGATGTCATCGAACTAGAGCCTATGACTCTCTTGCTGATTTTTGAAGCCTCATAATTTGTTTGTATGCAGAATTGATTAATCATAGTAACGTGCATCCGGGCTACCTCTGATAATCAATAACAATTCAGGGGTCGATCCACTGTTCAACTTAAACCCACTGCTGGGATGTTAATCGAGTTGAATGTACCATGTGCATCACATTGGGCACTAAAAGTTCCTGGGTTTTCAATGTTTTAACTATTCTTCCTAAACCAATTGACCTGGTTCCAAATGTATCACAGGTCACGGGCATAAAACGTTTTATGCAAAGTTCTGCTATTGTTCAACGAGTTTTATGTAGAACTGCATTGTTTAAGTATATTTAATATTAAAATAGTATTATTTTCGCAGTGTGGATGCTATATAACATTATTTTAATTATGGGTCTAGCGGTTAATAGTATGTGTATTTTATTTTGATATGGTTACGCTTTGTTTTATTTGCAATTATCGTGTCCAGACAGAATTATTTATAAATATTTCAGATATATTTAATCTAAATATGCCATGCCTCTACCAGTTAGCATTTCAGAAAGATCGCATGTTGATCCTCGCTAAGTTATATTAAGGAGAATTTAAATTTGACACATTTTAATCTACTAATCACTATAAATAAAGTACCATGATTCAACGAATTTCCAACGCATTTGATTGTGTGAACCAGTTAGTACATATATTTCAAAAAGATCTCAAGTTGTTCCTAACCAAGTTATATTAAGTTTAAGTACAATTCAACATGTACATTTAAAGCTACTTATAACCAATTATAAAGTAGAATGATTCAATTAACTGTCTTTTGTTAGTTATAGTTTTAATTAAGTATGCGCTTTTAAATGCAACTGCTTTGAAATATGTATCATGTGAACATCATGCGATGGCATACTATAGTATGTAGAATTTTTTTCCTTGAAATTTTGCGTGTATTCGAGTAAAAGTACACCTTGGAAACGTTAATGTTGTTTATAAATTCAAGAATCGGTCGATTTATTATATAGCCATGTAGAAACCAATTTTAATGAGTAAAATAGTTAAAGTTCAAGTCATTTGACGCGAATTATGTGGATATTTAGGCAAAAAATAATAATTCAATAATTTAAATTATATATCGGTTCCAGATTACACCTTTTGTAACAATTCTGAAATCTAAAAATGTGTAATGAAGTGCAGAGGCTCTCAGTTGAATGGTATTTTCGAATGTGTAAATTCCAAATTTTCGTTTATTGTTAAATTATCTAAAGAACATTTATTTAAATGTCTGGTTCTTGAAGATGAATTGCAACATTATGACCGGCTCTCATTGTCGAATTAGAATAGGTGGGGCAATATCTACATATAGCTTGATGTTTCATATGTGAAAAAGTTCGTTTATACACAGTGCCATCCAATTATCTGAGACATTTATGAAATAAGCAGTGACAATTAAGACATTTTGTTATTTTCTTTACAAATACTCGTTAATAACCAATATGTGTTAATAGTTTATAGCTAAAGTTATTTTGGCTTTTTCGTTAAGTACATACAACTCAATTAAACGTGCATATATGTCGCTATGTCGAAACATCTACTTCATGACACGGTTATATGTGAAAATGCTAAATAGTTGACATTCTTAAAGTATAAATAGGCAAATATTACTCGATTATATTTCTTGAAAGCAAATCAATATCAGAGAGTTACTAGAATGTGAGTAAACATGAGGTGTTACGCATTGTAAAATGTCTACCATGTTTGCTGAATCTACTTAACCCTCCACATAATGACTTAAATAAACGTTGACAAACTCGTTTTAAATAAGTCACCAGAACTCGGCAAAAAACTTTTATAAAGTGACAGAATTGGAGCAATGTGACATTAACATGTCGTAATGGGCGCTGGGGGAGAAAATCCCAATATAATGAATCGATTGTGAAACAAAAACACCTAACATTGTCTTAATATATTCGAACTTCTTTATTATCATTGCGTTTAACGTGGTCTGGGATAAATACGTGTTGCTGTTGTTCGCTTAGTCTTGTTGCATCGTCAATGTTGTCGTCTTGGCAATGTTGTCGTCTTGGCGACATTTCCGCCGTCGCAACAGGTATGCGCCCGTAACGGTAAGAATACATCCCATAATGAGAACAGCGCCTGTGTGGAAACATGATGTGTAAGCTACATGTATATATTCAAATAAACAGTCATATTATTTATCAACATGCAGCTGTTAGCGTTTGAGATTTCATTGGTTGCTGTATTAAAAGGTTTAAGTATGAATTTCATATTACAGGCACCTTTAGTGGTACTTCGAAAAATCTACAAAGCTTCATGCAATAGCCACTGTTGCACTAGTGGTGCCAAACATATAAGGCCCATATCTGACAAATAGTTGCCACGTCATGTTAACACTTGATTTACTAAATTTACTCATCAAATATCCGTATTTATTCACACACATACCAATTTACAGACCGTCTATTAGTCAGGAACAAAACTTGTAGCCTACACTGGATTTACGTTTTTAACGTGACTTCAGTTAAACGAAAAATTCCGCGGAAAGTGTCGTCCCTGATAAGCCTGTTCGGACCGCACAGGATAATCTCGGACGACACTTTACCAACAAATCAATCACTCATATAATCATGCACTCATACCTGACATCATGAAACTGTAGTGGTAGGATGAGGTCACTTCATACTTTTAACTTGACAATTATATAAACAGTATTGTCCAGGATATGATAACCATAACATATATGGTCGTTTCTATCGGGTGTAGAGTAGAATATTAAACTGCTATATTTTATAAGTTCAATTTCAGTTGGTTAGATGATACCGCTTAATTTATCAAAAATAAACATACCCTGATACAACCTCACAGCTATTCCATAAATTGCACTAAGTACAGTTCCAATAAGCAAATATCACTATGTTTAATGGCTGTAACACAGACGATTGCATATATTGCACTAATTACATTCGTCCAGTCAATGTCTTTTTTTTCTTTTGTGTACCCGTTGGAGCCCAATTGGAACGATATTTTGAATACGTTTATTTATTGTACTTGTCATAGCATTAACGTCGCCTCTTCACCTGCTACCGGAGGCCCAACGATAAAGCCTAGCCCGCAAAAGAAGTACTCTAGGCCATGCGCGTCGGATGTCCGGTCCGCACCGACGAAATCCAGAGTAATAGGCGCCATCAAGGAGTTTGAGCCACCTGTAAAAATCCACGCTATCACAGCGAAGGCGAACTCCGCTCCGCCAATGCTTGCGTACCAGGGATATAATATTGTTAGAGCACCGGATACGCTAAGGCAAACAATCTTGATTATTAATGAGTCTTGTTTATCTTGAACGAAGGAAATCGCCGAGATGAGTCATCAGGATGTATTGCGGACATATCCACGTCGTCTTTTACCTTAAGTTATCTCTGGGAGAACCGGGGTTTAATGCATGTCCGTAACGTATCGTTCCAGATTAGCCTGTGCAGTCCGCACAGGCTAATCAGGGATGACACTCTGGGCCTAGATGAGTATTTCGTTTTTAAGAGATTTAGTTTAAACAAAAAATCGCGGACTGCTTATGCTAATCTGAGACGAAACTTTTCACATGCATTAAGAACCATTTTCACATACTCATTCGTATACTATTGGCATGTTGAGATGTATCTGTATCATCACAACATGATAGTGTCAAATAGTTCCATTACTCTTAGTTAATAAAATAACACTTGCAATGTAAGTCATAGAAATTACTCAACAATTATGTTGGTATTATTGGTTTAGTATAAGGCAGTGTAATGTTACATTGCCACTTTGATATATATAATGAAATGTAAAAAAACTCTCAATAATTTACGACAAGTTTGAGTTTACTTAGAATGATTTACTGTGTAGATTAAAAAAATATTTGAGTGTAGTTTGTTATAAAAGTAAAATTATTTTATTAACTTAATTAAATTACAAAAATATAATACAGAAAAATAAACAATTAGTTGAGTAATTGTTTTCATGGACAATGTCAAAGTTCTTCATATTTCTGTAACTATAATTCCTATTCTGAAATAAACTCATGCTATCATATTGCAATTGTCTAGAAATGTTTAAACCAGTAATAGAAATACCCTATTATATATTTCTTTGAAATGCCATTAAAAAACGTTACCAAAAGCCATTCATGTAAACAAGTTTTAATAGATAATTCAATGTTTTCTATTTTAAAAGAAATGTTTCACAATTGTTATAGTTCCACCAATGGGATGAGCATTAAGCTTATCACTTGTCCGTCCGTCCATGTTTACGTCTCAAAGATTGTGCACTAAACAACTGTTTAACTGCAGAATAGATTTAGGTCTAAACACTTACAGCTGATAGACCTTAATGTGTAGATGATTTCTGCTACCGAAAATATTGCCATTTGTGTGTTTCTACTATATCAAGTCCCAAAATATTGTTTACTCCACTCCTTTTTTAACCAGCTGGATTGATTAGGCTAAAAAAAGAAAATGGCTACATCACCATAACAATTTATAGGTGAAGGAACCAACATATTTTCTGTTATTATTGCCCTTTGCGCTTTTTTCAAATGTTCAGTTTATTTTTTAGTGATTTTCTGTTTGAAAGCAAATCCTAGTTAAGATACAGATTTATTTGTTTGTTTCCAAACATGTAAGATGGGTGCATCAGTGTGTAGTACACTTCTAGTAAACAATTGAGCCTCACCTTCAGAAAAAGATGTGTAATTCATGTGCGTGAAGCAATGTCCCAGATTTTCCTGTGCAGGTTGCACCTTGTATGCATTCATTAAAGGTAATCTGTTAGCCAAAATCATGTTGAGGCGGAAAGTTTCGTCCCTGATTAGAATGTGCGGACTGTACAGGCTAATCTGGGAGGACACTACACTAATGAGTTGAGCCTCTTTTTTTCAAAGGCAATGTTGGATTCCATTTTAAGTTGAATATATTGGCCAAACCCAAAGCTCTGAAACCATCCATTTAATGTAAATTTCTTATTCTCCATAGGAGGAAAGCCTGGCCAAGGAAAGCAAACTCTTGGAGAAACACTACGACCACTACTTTGACTATAAAATCATCAACAACAACAACACGGACACTATTGTGCAGCTTGAGTCAGCCATTGAAGATGTGTGCTCCACATCCCAGTGGGTGCCTGTCAGCTGGGTGTATTGAAAACATGAGAGCGGTGGGTGGTGGAGGTATCAGATGGGTGATCTGAGGGTGGATATGAGTTAGTGGGGAATATGGGCATAGCTAGCTGGTAGGGAAGAGGATTGGGGTAGGGGAATGTAGGTATAGATACCTGTGGGCGGAGGGGGTACATTGAATGTGGGGAATTTGGGTATAGCTAGCAATGGGATTTGTATATGGGAGTGGGGGTATATCTAGCATTTAGGGCAGGGAATTCAAATAGAGCAATATTGAACTTGTCTGCTCCATGCTCTAATGGGTACATGTTGTCTTGGTTTATTAGGCAAATGGCACCTCACGGGACTGCAAATCAATGGGTATCATATCTGGTACAAGATAATGTCAATGAATCAATATGTTTCTGTAAACCCAGATATGTATTAAATTATATATGTAAGGTTCAGCGGATAAAGTTGGAAAGCAGGATGTTTTTTGGGGGCTTAATAAAATTTTGTTGTAATTAAAAGCAAGGTGGTTGCATGTTTGAAATATGAAATTTCTGTTAAGCGCTAAAATGGGTATGCATTAATGCGGTTAGTTCCATACTGATACATGATAAAGTTTAGTTGCAACCGTTGTCTGTATTGAACAGAGCTCAGGGCCCGTATTCACCAAACAATTGTTAGACTAAAGTCTAAGAATAAAAAAAAATCTTTAAATTAGATTATTCAAGAATTTCTTTAATGTTGAGCCAAACTCTGCAATAAACATCTCTATGTGTATATTATTCGTCATATATAACATTTTGTTAATGACATAATCACCAGTGAAGACCTTATATTCAAAAACTAAACACATTTTTCTTGGTTCTAAGTCTATTCTTTATTCTTAAGTCTAAGAATCGGTTGGTGAATACGGGCCCCGGTCAGCAGGACGCTCTTTTTGGTACTCAAAATTACACGTTTGTAATAACAGAGAAATTGTTTTGACTTTTATTTGAAGTTTGCATTTATTTTATTGATACTCCTGCTGTGGCTGGATATTTGACTGTGAAACATGGTTTGATATTGTGCTATGATAGCAGCTGTTATTTATATGTTATTGGTGTCCTGAAAATATGAGGCTTCCACACAACAAATTTTTAATAAGTAATATTAAAAATTTATATTTAAAATGCATGTTCGGGACTTTGTGTGAATTATTGTATCTTAAACAGAAATGTAAAACAGGTACAGCTGCCAGCCCTCGAATTTATTATTTTGTTAAATGTAATAATAGATCATAAATCATAATGATACAGTGTCATATTATAATGTATGTTATATATATAATTTTCACAAGGAGCAGTTTTCAAAACAGATTTCTTCATGCCCAATGGGAACAATGAAATTGAAGAAATGGACTCGTGCAAAGAGTCAATTGTTGAAAGGAAAACATTATTAAAACTGAGCAAAGCATTAATTGCACGGTTAGGTCAGCTATTGCATAGCAACTATGTTAATATTTTGTTTGTGATCTGTATATTTTGAAACTTAGCCAGATATAGTATGCACATATTTTTGTTATTTTGTTTTTCTTTGAATACGTTTTGAGTTTGAAAAATTAGATGAGTTGTGAGTAGAGAGTTTATTTTTACATACATTTATTATGTTTTATAGATTTTGTTATTCTGTGTATATAATGTAGCTCACATTTATTGGGTTCTTTGAACGTAACATTACATTATTTGTTTTGAATTTATAGTTGATTAGATTGTTTTATTTTTCAAAGATGATTGAGGTATTTTTTAGTTGATAGAATCAGGTACATAAGTTAAACAATTATAATTGAATCCTTGGACACAAAATTAGTTTATATAGTTTCCCGTAGGTAATTATATTTGATGTATATATGCATAAATTACCTTTAGTTTAAAATATATTTTGTTCCATATACATTCATCAGATAATAAACAGAATTATTTATGTTCATGTTTCTTATTACAATATTCAGTTTTTTATATTTTCTTTTAGATTTACACATGCATATAATAACCTATTATCATCTTATGTTAAGTTCATATATATTTACATAAGCACTTTTTGAAAGTAAAAGTTTTAAGATGTGTGATGTGAGTTTTTGTTAAAGGCATTTGCTGAAGTGATTGCAATAGGGAATCAAAACAAAACAGATGTTTCAAGTAATGTAATAAATGCAAACCTTTTTGACAGAAACATTTTTGCTGTGCTATGTGTATAATAACATGTGATTATGTCTTTTATGTAATCATGTATTACGATATTACATGTACAAACCTTCACAATGTCTTGCTGATGTTTTTATGTCCGAAATTAAAATGACAACCCAACAATCTTTCAACTAATAACACTCAAATAGTCAATCCTTATATGACAATTCAACAGTTATACAAAATATGATAATGCAAATGTTATTTAAAAAATGATAATTCTAATGGTATCCAAAATATGCTAATTCAAATGTTATCCAAAACATGCAAATCCAACAGTCATCCAAAATATGATAATTAAAATGTTATCAAAATAGTGCAATTAAAATGTTATGCGAAATATGACAATTCAAATGTTATACAAAATATGATAATTTAAATGTTATCTAAAATATGATAATTCAAATTGTATCCGAAATATGATAAATTCAAATGTTATCAAAAAATGATCAGTCAAATGATATTTCAAATATTATCCAAAATATGATATGTCACATGTTATCCAAAATATGATATTTCAAATGTTATCAAAAAATGACAAATCAAATGTTATCCAAAATATGATTGTTTGAAAATTATCCAAAATATGACAAGCCAACAGTCATCCAAAATAGGAAAATTTAAATGTTCTAAAAATTATGACAATTCATATGTTATCCAAAATATGATAATTAAAATGTTATCCAAAGTATGACAATCAAACAGTCATCCAGGATATGATAATTCAAATGTTATCAAAGATAACGTAAATTAAAGTTTAATCAAATACTTAAGATTTACAGTACATCGAGGTGTAACAGAATGTTTCCTTAAACATTAGGATTCTGTATAGTTGTATTATGTCAAGGTTATGCAATCAAGATAATAGCGTATAGCTAAACAAATCACAAAATGTCCTTTGAATGTGTGTACAAATTAAATTGGTTATCTCGTAACAACGCCCGACTCGCTCGATAAACTCCGGACTACCTCTAGCAATTATTAATAGTTCTGAGGTTGACGTACATCAATCTTTCTGACGATCGCTCTTGCGTGCTGAACATGATTCATTTGTATCCAAAATAGTTTTCATGAAAAGCATGTTTACCCATTTTATTTGTTCTCAATGCGGTATCTACATACTTGTGAGCTATATCGACTATTTTAATTATAGTTGTGAGAATGTATTATGACATCACAATTAACACTTCATTTTTATTGCTAAAACATTTGTTGAGATTGTCGTGAGCTTAAGAATGTTTCAAAAACGATGTGTAAAACTTTGATGACTTAATTCAAAACTGTACATATAATAACCGAATAAGCTTAAAAACTACTATATATTTATCTGTCCTTAAATTATACTTATAATTTACTTACTTAGAATTATTTCATAAGTTCCTTTAATGTGTTTTGAAATCAGGTACCAGAAAAATATCTAACACGTTAATGCGTCATTGATTTCTTATTCTGCGATTCTTACGAACGAACGTTCGTATGCAGATTGGTAAGTACGTTATCCGTTTCATAAACGCGTTTGCACTCTAAAGATTTCTTTTGAATCATGCAATAGTTAAATATGCGCTTTTCAATTTTAGATTTGAAATGAAGTTCCAGTATATTTAACCGCCATGTGTATATTTGAATACAATGAACACTATAAAAAAATGGAAAATTTGAAAGGCAAATGGTTTAAACAAATTCTTTATTTATGTAAACGATGAAAAATATGTATTATTGCTTAAAAAGGTGCGTATGTTCTCGCAACGTAAATAACCGACCGGTGACGTTGCTTTGTCATTTTTTGTTGCTGTCTAAATGTATGGTGTTTGTGTGTGTTTCAATGCTTCGAGTCTGCCCGCCTCTTAAAAACGTCATTGAGAGTTGACTCACATATGTAGCCCATCTTATGGAAAGAAAACCAAAAGAGTAAATGAACCATGGTTTATTAAGTTATAAAATGTAATATAAAAAAAAAATCATTTAAAAGCCATAAATGTGTAGACTACGTTTTATTTACGCGCTGCGTGATAGGAATTGTACCTGGTTACGCGTAAGTTTACATGCATTACGTGGTAGTGTAGGTTTGTGAAATATATATTTTAGTCAAAGACTTTACTTTAGATGTGTCCATTTCAAAATCATGAAGTATAATAGTTATGCTATGTGTTAACATTGAATAGTATAACTGATATATAAATTAATCTAAATATGATATGGTTTGGTAGCATAGAGCTTAATGGAAATAAAGCTAAAAACGTCTGAAAGGTATTCTTACTAGCCTACTTGACATCCGAAATTCATAAATTACTGATTTCTGACAAAGAAAGGCGAAAACTGTATTTTTTTATTTAGAAAATTATAGATTGGATAAACATATTCTAGTTCAACAGCGGTGGAAAGGTTAATGAAACCTGTATTCGTCGTTACCCCTTGATGTTTTATCCCACAAAAACTAATCTGTATCATACACAAATATTTTGTTTTACAAGTTGTATTAAGCATATTACAAGTGGTTTAACTGTATATTTTATATTACTTTTAGTGTAATACACACTCACATTAGAGACATTGACCCACTATTTTAAAGGGTGATTATAACCCTGACCGTTTACACTTCTTAGATCCTTCCATTAAAAAAAATATTATAAAAATAAAACGCAATTTTAGCCCAGTTTATATTTGAGGTAATCATGATTTTCTTTAACGTTTAAATATTCGTAAGTCACGCCCACTTGGAATGATTTTTTGTTGAGATATCGTTTAAAATATTTTATGTCTAACCTTACCGTGTTCTGGTGGTATCTTATACAACTGGAGCTTTGCTACGGGTTGCCATCCTTAAAGGGATCTTTTCACGCTTTGGTAAATTGACAAAATTGAAAAAAGTTGTTTCAGATTCGCAAATTTTCGTTTTAGTTATGATATTTGTGAGGAAACAGTAATACTGAACATTTACCATGGTCTAATATAGCCATTATATGCATCTTTTGACGATTTTAAAACCTAAAAATTATAAAGCGTTGCAACGCGAAACGATTGAATAATTTGGAGAGTTCTGTTTCTGTCGTTAAATTTTGTGAAACTACGAAGATTGCTTATATAAGGTATAAAATACGTCATGTATGTGTACTCGGCGGAATAGCTCAGTAGGCTAAAGCGTTTTTACTTCAGGACTCTGGCAGGACTGCAGGGGTCACTGGTTCGAAACCTGCTCCGGGCAATGTTCTTTTCCTTTTTTTAATTTTATTCTTGATTTTTTACTGGAGCTTTTACGATCCAATGTTTACATTTATCAATATAAAGCATTTAATGAATTAGTTAAAAAATGCCAAAATCTGTGAAAAGGCCCCTTTAAACACACATATGCTATTTGGGAGCATCATATCCACTGAGTTGGTAACGCGTATGCCGCCATGAATAGTCAGATGCAGATGGAGAGTTTTTTCTCCTATTGCATACCAGCACCTTGTTAACAGGACACACACAGGCACAACGAGGTTCTTGTATGTTCTTATAAGTGACTGCTCTAGATGTGCCCTTCATGGTGTCGTACATGTACACTGTGTGAGCGAGCTTTTCACATGTACCAACGTGTTCTTTGACTGGACATACGTGCACACACTCTCCTCTCATTTGTGAGTTTTCTCAGGAAACTTCATGTTGTCAAAGTTAGACTCCACGGAATCCACCGATATTATTCTGACAGGAAGGGGATCATCGAACGTACTCACAACCATGTTTGATTGAAACATACAGTCTATAGAGAAGAATTTTGACGTTGTGTTGATTTCCCTTGTTAGCCTTTCGACATTGTCAGAACTCGCTGACAGAACCGATAATTCTCTAAAAGTTTGTTGTAATCCTGCAACTGGGATCAAAGCTGATCCCACCCTGGGGTTACTTGCTTCCGTTATTTGTATCATAATAGTGAAAACTTAAAAAATCATCTCATATGATTTCGTATTTGGCATGTAATATCATATGATAGTCCTCTGCTAAATTTTTTCACCTCGCGTCTTTGTGTCACAATTTGCCCCACCCTGGGGGTAAAGTTTCTTAATTATATCACTGTCGAGTTTCACAATGGATTTTGTCGGTTGAAAAATGTTGTCATCAAGATATGCAAGTTTCCTTTTTTGCTATACTCTAAAGTGAAACATTGTGTAAACAATAGACGTCGTATTTTCTTGTCAAATCTTCATTAAACCCGCTTAGATCATTTATTTCGATGATATCTTCATGAAGTTCGAAAATGATTGCAAGAACATCAGTAAAGATGCTCAGAACAGTTTAGTTCCGTGAAGTTCGATGTGAACGACCTAGAACCTATGACTCTCTTGCTGTTTTTATATGCCGAATAATTTGTTTGTATGCAGAATTGATTGTTCATAGTAACGTGCAACAGGGCTACATTTGATAATCAACAAAAATTCAGGTGTCGATAGCCAGTTCAACCTTTACTAATTGAAGGGACATTTAACGAGTTAATTGTACCATGTGCATCACATTAGGCACTAAAAATTCCAGAGTTGTCATTGTTATAGCTATTCTCCCTAAGCCAACTGACAGGGTTCCAAACGTATCACAGGTCACAGAGATAAAAAAACGTTTTATGCCGAGTTATGCTGACTATTTTTCGACGAGTTTGTTAATGTTGTATGCAGAAATGCATTGTTTGGTATATCAAATACTAAAATAGTTTTATTTTCGCAGTGTGCATGCAGTATAATGTTATTATTGTGGGTCTAGCGGTTAACAGTATGAATATTTTATTTTGATATGGTTACGCTTTGCTTGATTTACATTAAATTATTGTGTGCAGACAGAATAATAAATACATGTTTCAGTAATATTAAATTTAAATATACCATGCTTGTACCAGTTAGCATTTCAGAAAGATATCAAAATATGTTAAGGAAAATTAAAGCCGATACATTTAAATCTACTAAGCACTGCAAATAAAGTAACCTGATTCAACGAATTTTCTTTTATGAACCAGTTAGTAAATATAATTTAAAAAGATCTCAAGTTGATCCTTACCAAGTTATATTAAGGAAAAGTGCAATTCGATACATTTAAAGATACTTATAACAAAATATAAAGTAGTATGATTAAATGAATTGTCTTGTTCACAGCAGCATTATAGTTTTATTTAAGTATTCGCTTTTAAATGCGACTGCTTTAAAATATATATCCTGTGAACCTCATGTGATGACATCCTCTAGTATTTCGAAGTTTTTTTTATATCCCTGGCGTTTTTCTTGTATTCGAGTTACATTGGTAACTGGAATATAGTTTATGAATTCAATGATCGGTAGATTAATTATTTTATATTATATCAATGTTTAAACAAATTTAAATGAGTGAAATAGTTTAAAGTCCCAGTCGTTTGACGCGAATTATGTGGATATTTCGGCCAACGATGATGATTTAATAATTTAAATTACATATCGGTTTCAGATTACACCTTTTTTAACAATTCTGAAATCTAAAATGTGTAATGAAGTGCAAAGGCTTTCAATTGAATGGTATTTTCGAACGCGTTCATTCCCCATTTTCGTTTATTGTTAAATTATATAAAGCAAATTGTTTAGGCTTAAGTGTACGGTATTTGTTGAGAATATTTATTGAAATGTTTGGTTATTGATGACGTATTGCAATATGATGAACGGCTTTCATTGTCAAATGCGATTAGGTGGAGACAATATTTACGTCTAGCTTGATGTTTCATGTGTTACGAATTTTGTCTATATACACCTGAAATACTTACTAACGTCGTCCAATAATCGAAGACATTTAGAAAATAAACAGTGACAATTTAGACATTGTGTTACATAAAAATACTTTCCATAAAAACTACTCGTAAAAAGCCAATTTGTGTTAATAGTTTATAGCTTACGATTTTTTGGCTTTTTTGTTAAGTACATACAACTCAATTAAACGTACATATATGTCGCTATTTCGATAAATCTATTTCATGACAATTTTATATGTAAAATTACTGAATAGTTGACTTTCTAAAAGTATAAATAGGCAAATATTACTCGATTTTAAATATTGCTTGAAAACAAATAAATATCAGAGAGTTACTGGATTGTGAGTAAACACGATGTGTTATGAATTGTAAAATTTCTACCATGTTTGCTGAATCTTCTTTATCCTCCACAAAATGACTTATATAAACATTGACAAACTCGTCTTAAATTAGTCACCAGAACTCGGCAAGATCTTTTATGAAGTTACATAATTTGAACAACATCAAACTAACATGTCTTAGGGGGCGTTGGGGGGAGAAAATCCCGATATTGATGAATTGATTGTGAAACAAAAACATCAAACGTTGTCTTAATTTATTCAAACTTCTTAATTATAATTTCGTTTAACATGGCCAGAGATAAATAAGTGTTGCTGTTTTTCGCTAAGTTCTGTTGCATCGTCAATGTTGTCGTCTTGGCGACATTTCCGCCGTCGCAATAGGTATGCGCCCGCAACGGCAAGGATACATCCCAGAATGAGAACAGCGCCTGTGTGGAAACATGATGTGTAAGCTACATGTACATATATCCAAATATTATTTATCAACATGCAGCTGTTAGCGTTTGGGGTTGTATTGTTTGCTGCATTGAATGGTTTTAGTATGTATTTCAGATTACAGGCACCTATTGTGGTACTTCGAAAAAATTCAAAGCAGCATGTAATAGCCACTATTGCACTAGTGGTGACAAACACATAAGGCCAATATCTGACAAATAGATGCCACGTCATGTTAACACTTGCATTACTAAATAAACTCGTCAAATATCCATATTTATTCACGCACATACCAATTTACAGACCGACACTTAGTCAGGAACAAAACTTTCAGCCTACACTATATTTACGTTTTTAACGTGACTTCCGATAAACCAAAAATTCCACAAAAGTGGAAAGTGTCGTCCCTGATAATCCTGTTAGGACTGCATGGGCTAATCCAGGACGACACTTTGCCCAATGATCACTTACTAATATAATCATACATTCATACCTGACATCATGAAACTGTGGTGGTAGGAGGATGTAACCTGACAATTTATTTAAAAAAAAACGTGTTGTCAAGGATATGATAACCATACCATATATGGTCATTTCTATCGAGTGTAAAGTTAGATTATTAAAAACTGCTATAACTGAATAAGTTCAATTTCAGTTGGTTAGATAATACCGCTTAATTTATCAAATATATAAACATAAGCAAATCTCACTATGTGTAATGGCTGTTACACGGGCAATAACATATATTGCATTAAGTACATTTGTCCTGTCAATCTCTTGTTTTATTTTGGGTACCATTTAGGGCCCAATTAGAACGATATTTTGAATACGTTTATTTGTTGTACTTATCATGGCATTAACGTCGCCTCTTCACCTGCTATCGGAGGTCCAGCGATAAAGCCAAGCCCGCAAAAGAAGTACTCTAGGCCATGCGCGTCGGATATCCGGTCCTCACCGACGAAATCCAGAGTAATCGGCGTTTGAGCCACCTATAAAAATCCCCGCTATCACAGCGAAGGCGAACTCCGCTCCGTCTATGCTTGCGTACAAGGGATATGATATGGTTAGAGCACCGGATACGCCAAGGCAGCATATATGTATTATTAATGAGTCTAGTTTGTCTGTAACGAAGCTAATCGCCGATATGAATCGTCCGGATGTATTGCATATTCCGAATATTTTCATAATTAACGTCACATCCACGTCGCTTTTACCTTTGGTCAGCATGAAATTTGGTAAATGCATGAGACAGACGGACAACATAAAGTTCCAGGTTGTTGTACTGAATAAATATAGCAGGCATGGGGCATAAAACTAAAGAGAAATATCGAAACAGACGAAACCTTTACTGTTAAATTCCGTGATTTTGCTATCTTTTTTTCGTCCACGTTTTCTGTCATTTTGTAACTGTAGCTCTCGGGAATTCGGTCTGCAAAGCAGCGCAATGAAACATAGTTGTGCTGTTATTCCAGCGGTCATAAGAAACATACTCTTTAGCGCGTATCTGTCCAGAAGAAAAAATGTCAAGGGCAAAGCAACAAACATTGCGAACCCAATCACCGCCTGGCTCAGCGCGATTACGAACTTCTTCCGCTTCTCGATATAGTACGCCAATACGACGACAAGAGGCACGCTAACCAAGGCATTTCCCGTACCTGAAAATGTCGACACAGTTAAACAGTTTTAAGAATATTCAATGTTGTTAGATTACATAACCGCATTATCACAATCAACAGAAATAATGACATTTCCGTCATTATAACTTTTACGCGAATACATAACATTTTTTTTTTTCGATTTACAATAGTCATCATGCTATTGCCGGTTAAGCGCTATCTAGAGTGATATATTATTTAAACGAAACTAAGTGCTGTAACCTCCTAAAACCCCGAAAATAAAGACAAGGAGATCTATGTTTTGTACGAAAGCACTCGCTACGTATGATGACGTCACTAGGATTGCACCAATCAACATGCTTGTTCGGCAGGAGTAGGTGTCCATTACTATAGAAACCAGTGGACCTAGAAAGAAACATAGCCATGAAAAGACAGGATATGAATACAATACGTATTGCTTGCTATTAGGTAGTGTTCAATTTTATTTCAGAAAATATAATTTGAAAGATGTCTATTACATCGGTCTATATACACTATGTGAACGTTCGGGCGTGTCAAGTTTTGTTTTGACACCGCTATAGATGCTATGTGCCAAACATACCTCTGGGCCTGCGATTGCAGAGAAAACCGCTTGGGTAAGATTTTATTTAGGCCATTGTCATGATCTGAACAAACTTGGTAGGTTACCATTATACGATGTTACACACAAAAGATTAAATCCCTGATTCTTGTGGTTTCAGAGAAGATTTTAAAAGGTCATTCTATTTAAGTCTCTATATATAAATCTTCTGACCCCCTAGACATGGCCAGTTTTAAACACGGGGTTTTACTTGAACAAACATATTAGAGGCCCACTAGCCAAGTTTATACACCAAATCTTACTGCACTGATTTTGTGGTTTAAGAGTAAAACTGTTTTTTTATTAAAAAATATTGTTTAAGTTCTGGTTACCCACATGTGCAATGTACCGGAAACGTTTTTTTTTAAAAACATTAAAAAGTTAAAAGAGGTCATCCAATGATCATTCCTGTGATGTTGTGTTACATTCTGCCTATGGGAAAAGGGGATTAAGTCGTTAGAAGAAAAAGTTAACGCACTATCGGACGACCGACATGACGGTATTCTAAAAGCACCCCGTGAGCACTCTGTGCTCAGGATAGCAAACGATAGACCAGTGTTCGTTCTCATGTGTGTACAACTATTCAGAAAGTCGATATCAATTAATGCAACAACGAGTAACATACGACACAAGAAACAAGAGGTTTTTTTAACTCAACCAACATTTCATTAAGACAAACAATTTGACAAAGTTACATGAAGATTGGGCATCACATGTTACTTCTACAGTGTAATTAAGGTTTTTTTCTTTTTTTACCTAACTTGTGACGTAGTTTTTGGCCCAGCATGAGACAGTTTCGAACTCGTTTTAGGTATTTTTATAACAAATGTTTTGACCAAGTTTCATTAAGATCGGACAATAAATTATAAATGTGGTCTTTATAGTACCCACGTGGCAAAATGTTGACGACGAACGACGGACGACGGACAAAAGGCGATCACAAAAGCTCACCATGAGCACGCTGCGCTCAGGTGAGCTAAAAAAAACAGGTTTCCTACCCAGCAAACTCAAAAGGCCAGAGTTGAGAGAGCCGATGACCGACGTCTTGGCAGCGTTCTCGCCGTAATGCGTCAGCAGGGCGAAGTAGATGACGCCGCACATGAATATTGACGTCGATAAGAGGAATATCCCAGAATACACCGCGACAAGCACTAGCCATGCCCATCCCTTGTCGACGTCGTTGGCGCGTTGTGCTGCTGCTGCCTTCGTCATGGTCTTCGAAAAGAATTTATTAATGCGATATAATTATACTAAGAAAGTATTGTCAAATGTACCACACATTATCGAAAACTTAACATGTAAAAGTTTAGGTAAGTGAAAACGTGCAATCTGTTTGCGCCAAATGTAATTTTGGTAATAATATTGGCTTTATTTTTTGTGTTTCTGTTCAGAAAAAACTGGTTTGAAAATCCGATTAGTAAGTATTTTAAGTTACCGATTCAGAATGACAAATCGTTGTTTATTTTCTGATAAACAATAATACTGCAAACGTTATCTAATTTTTTCACGTAGACGCCATTGTCTGAATACAACTTGCTTGTGTATTGAGAGATAGACTACTCAAACCATAAATTATTCAAAATAAATGACGAAATGTTGCATTTGAAAATAAAAAAGTACCGTTTAATAATATCATAAATAAAAACAAGATGTGTTTGTGAAACACAATGTCCCCCTATATGACATTTGACCTTGAAGGATGACCTTGATCTAGACCCTTCACCACTCAAAATGTGCAGCTCCATGAGATACACATGCATTTCAAATATAAAATTGCTAGCTTCAATATTTCAGAAGTGACATTACATGAGCAATTTTGACCCATATATTTGACCTTGACATGCATGCCAAATATCAAGTTGCTATCTTCAATATTGCAAAAGTATTCATAAAAAAAACCGATTTGGGCCACATATATTTGACCTCTGACCTTGAAGGAAGTGCAGCTCCATGAGATACACATGCATGCCAAATATCAAGTTGCTATCTTCAATATTGCAAAAGTTCTCATAAAATGAGCGATTTTGGCCACATATATTTGATATCTGACCTTGAAGGATGACCTTTACCTTGACCTTTCACCACTCAAAATGTGCAGCTCCATGAGATACACATGCATGCCCAATATCAAGTTGCTATCTTGAATATTGAAATACTGCAAAAGTGTACATTAAATGAGCGATTTTGACCCATATATTTGACCTTTGACCTTGAAGGATGACCTTGACCTTTCACCACTCAAAATGTGCAGCTCCATAAGATACATATGCATGCCAAATATCAAGTTGCTATCTTCAATATTGCAAAAGTTATTTCAAATGTTAAAGTTGGCGCAAACCAACCAACCAACCAACAGACCAACCAACAGACAGGGCAAAAACAATATGTCCCCCACTACTATAGTGGGGGACATAAAAATAAATATTTAATGTTTAATAATAACGCTTGAAAATCTGTACATGTCTATTTTAAAAGCATATTATCTTTCGATTCAACTAACCATACTCAGATGTTTTATTCATGGATCATTATAGTAAGTTCATTTATACTTAATCGGCTATCGCAGGCACGCAACAGTACTGGAAAATGCGTCAGCTAATACGACCTGTGAACGTAAAATAACAGCAAGACAGTATTAACAAAAACATAGAGCCCACAAAAAAGTACTTACACGTACAGTGTGTGTTTATTTCCTTTGATTTTGTGTTCTGTGACATGAACATAAACAATATCAGAAAACAACGAAATAGCCTATGTAAACGAAAACTATAGCACGAAGCTGGACGACTATCTTGACGAGTATGGTACCGTTGCCCGACTATACATCGAACGGATTTAGCATTTCGATTAACATTTATTTATGGCATGCGTCACACAACTTTGCGGTTATCTGATACAAAGAGCGTTTAAAGGCACTATTTCGTAGATCAAATGACGATATGACCATGTTTCAACTGTTGTCATAGAAAAAGATAAACATACACTCTTGTATGAAAGGCGGCAAAGTAACACGATACACTACGGTCATCAGATATATATCGTTACCTTAAATTCTCAAGCATCAACCGTTGTGTTTTACAGAACCGGTAATCTTGATATGAAATTGTAAACATTTTAAAGCGAAGCAATTTAATCATTTGGAATTTTTATTGACTGGTCAAAAGTGCTGACTTTAAACCACAACATACTACAGCCATATAAGCACATGTATTTAAAACACTTTCAAGGCAATAACATTTACCTACTGAAACAAAATTAATCACTACGTGACCCCCTAAACATAAACGTTATCCACCGAAACACAAATATGCATCCCCGAAACACCAATATGCATCCCCTAAACACGAATATTCATCCCCGAAATAACAATATTCATCCTCTTTACAACAACATTAACCTATGAAAACACATTAAATTTCCCCCGAAACAACAACATACCCGCCGAAACAACAACTTTAAACCCCAAACACAAAAAAATTACACCCCGAAACAACGAAACATCCCCCCTCCGGAAACAACCTATCCACCCTCCGAAACAGTATGAACTGGGGAAGCAACAGATTAACCAGTGAACATACATTAAGATTAATTAACCGGTTACATGTTGAATAAGATGTTAATCTGAACTTTTTAAAATAAATGGAATATAAAATATATCATTTCTAGCACTCGATATTTGCCATTTAACGCTATCGCTACTTCGAACAACATGTCATGCCGACGACAGGGTAAGAACGTGTCAATAAACGAAGTAAATCACCCAAAAGCAAGTTCCTTTATGGTTATAAATAGAGATTCAGATTTGACAGTTGCCATTATTGTTTTTTTTTATCGCGAAACTTTAACTTAAGTATGTTGGGAGTTTAGGCTAACCGCTGTAACTGAGTCTCACGATAACATTCAATAGTTTGGAACTTTGATGTTTTGTAAACATAATGACAAGACTAATTGGACGCCCATATACGATGGTTATCAATACTAATTGCATCAATACAAATTTTTTTTTTGTTGAGATCTATCCAGTTAAAGTCATATTTGCTTCATCAGAATATACTATTTTTACTATTAATTAGAAAATCCCAACACAACCATCATCCCGACCCCCGAAAACAACAACAAAAACAGTGGGCAATTGCATATCGTATTTCCAAAGTGATCAAGGCGCTTTTTACTCAGATTATCTGGGTTCAAATCTAAGTGGCAGAAACGCATTTGTATTTTATTTACATTTAATTTTATTTATATTTCTTCTCGTTACGTTTTTACTTTGGCATTTAAGTTTGTTTGCTTTAATATGTCAAGCTTTTTCTCCGAAAGACTCGATTGATATATCCGGATATAATTGTGAACAAGACCCTTCAATGGTTTTTGTTTGCACTGAGGTATTATGTTTGACATCTACACGTGAAAAATATGATTATGCTGTGTTTTATAAACATGGGCTAAAAACTCCCATTCGTGCAATTGTTTTACAACAATCAATACAAAAAGTCATCAACATCACCGTTGGTGTTACTTTATTTTAAACATACAAATCCTTAAAACTCCACAAAGCATCGAAGTTAAAACTCACGTGTTGAGCGCACAAGATGTTCGTCGACAAACCAAGAAAGATTTATTTACTATTAGCTGCACATTTTTTATGCAAAAATCCGTAACCTTATCAGTATCTTTAGAAAAACCGAAAACACTTGTTTCAATTGACCTACATACACCCTTGTCCTAGTTGAATAATCCAGCTGCTGTAAAAAGCTCAAAGCATTTAAGAAGAACAAATCCGTATCATTATCAGCCCATGTCGAGTGTGTTTATCTCAACATTTTTAAGTATTTATCGAAGGTTGTAACTCCGGGTCGACAAGGTGTTCGCCAACACCGGGTATTTGCAACAAGAATAAATGATTTTACAGTGGATGAAATGTTTTATTTACTATGCTCGAAAAGCTCGAGCCATTTTTTATGAGTACTTCAGGTATAGAATAGGATATTGACTAGAAGTTTTATTATATGAGCCTCGCTTTGGAAAAACGGGGCTTAATGCATGTGCTTTAATGGAATTTGTTCGTTTAAAGGAAGTCGTTTCTAAATGAAAGATCAAGTCTAGGCGGCGAGTGTTGTCACTGATTATCTCGTGCGGATACGCATTAACCCACGTTATCCCAGAGCGGGGCCTATATGTATGCATGTTAATGAAACATAAGTATTGTGTACCTGCCTTTGTTTTGGAAGGCGATTGGTTTGGTGGTATTATGACCATCACACTAACATAGATGTCGCGATTTCGAATCACATTATTGTTTCTATGATACGTGTATTTTATTATGTTTTATTCCAAAGTATTTGTTCGTATAATTTCCGTACCCGCGGTACATTGTAGAATACTTAAGAGCTGCCGGGGTACTTTTAATTAGTACCTGAGCCGACAATATTCAACAGACAATCCGTGACATATATCTCGACTGAAGTGAATAGGGACACTTTCAATTAAACACAATTGATAACCGGGTAAACGTGTTATCATTTTCACGTGCTGCCTAATTTGCATTATATATACTGTTAGTTACGTTCGAGATGGAGATCTATGCAAATGTGAACAGTATGCCGATAATTTGCCCGTTTGTTTGTCATCATGTTTGCTCACCGTGCTCTGTGAAAAGGGGGTTTAATGCATGTGCGTTAAGTGTCGCCCCAGATTAGCCTGTGCAGTCTGCACAAGCTAATCTGGGACGACACTTTCCGCTTAATTTTTGGCTAAGAAGAGACTTCCTTTAAACGAAAAATATATAAACGGAAAGTGACGTCCCTGATTAGCCTGTGCGGACTGCATGTGCCTATGTGAAATTCATATCCAATGCCTATAGGACATTTATAATGAGGTACAGTGTGACCTGCACCGGTTGATTCATGTTATTCCTCCGTCGTACTTTCTACAAATCATTGAAGTGATAGAACCGTCAGTTACGCACGATGTACATTGTCAAGTAACAAGTCACTAAAGTCATAAAAACTGTCATTTATACATAGCCAAGAAAAAATTACCGGCGGTATGGCGAGTGGAACTTACAAAATGGTATTAATTGTGTATTCATACACTTCATGAGTTAGATCTAAATTCTGAACCAATCTGATGATTGTTTTTGAAAATATTAATATACCGTTATTATGTTTTATTTTTCAATACCTTTGTATTTGCATGTTACAAAATATTTAATGAAAGGTATACACTACGGGATCATAAGGTGGTTGAATTCGGTGGAATTGTTCACTTTTTGATAAAAGCAACAAACTTTGCTCATTGATAGTTTAAAGTATTTAAGGCAAAATAGGCTAAGGACCCAATTCATATTTACAAAATGGCCGCCATTTTCAAAATGGCCGCCAACCTATAAAAAAAATGAGAAACTATCGAGGCGCTGATCGTTTGTTGCGATCTTTTACAAATCAAATGAAATATAACAATACTTTATTTCTAATAATGCTGATAATAAAAAATCTTAGCAAGAAAAACATTTATTTTAAGTATTTGGTAAATTTTGTACTTTTTGTAAGATCAAAGGGTCATTTTTTGGGGGGGAAATTATGCTTTTTTGGCAAATATTCGTTTACTTTAATAATAAATAAATCCATAAAGGTCGCCGAGTTTTAAAAAATGGTACTTTTTACATAAAAGTTTTATATTTTGTGCAATACAAAGTTTTGGGCTGACGGTGTACATGCAAATGTGTTATTTATAAAGTCTTACTTTAAAGAACCACATGTACATTGTTTAAATCAATTAACAAACTATATCCCAAGTTGAAATATGATCATAACACATTGATATGCTGCCCTATATGTGTGCATCTTTTTTCAAAACTATTTTCTTCATGCTATTCATGAAATAACCAACATATAACCATCACAGTTACTTCCCTTTGTTTGAAATACCCCCATTTTATGTGAAGCAGACAATCACATCCTGTACAGTTTTTCAAAGTTTTTCGTTAAATGTTTCCGTACTTTTGAAGATCTACTGATATATTTAGGTAAGTAAACATCTTTAGATATCATTCTCTTTTTTTAAATTATTTTTATCATTACAATTGCCTAAGAAGAGTCCTGCTCAAAGATTTAAAAAACGTGTAGAAGTATTCGGATGGGTACTAGTTACTGGATTGGTGGATTGATGAAACAACTTGCCTCTATTTTTAACAAGTTTATCTATGTGTAAATGAGAACTCAGAGTGTAAAATGTGATGATTTGTTACCTGATTGGGCAATCATTAATATTTGTATAAAATTATAGAATAATTTATATATATAGTGTGAGATCGTTTGTTATATCACAAGTGATCATAGAAACTATATTTTCATGAGTTGCGCAGTACATTTCAAGACACAAAATGACGTCATTAGTGTGACAAAATGACGTAATTATACCAGCGAAATTCTCCAGTTAAACTCTTTTAATGTAAATAAACGGTGAGAAAGCATAAAATAAAAAGAAAATTTGTTGGATGCCGGTGGAATGTCGCTTTTAATTCACTCGTGATCATAATCAAGTAAGTAAATTTTTTCACTTGTCCTCAAAGATAAACTTAATTGAAAGTGTTGATATCAACCGCCACTCAAAATTGGAAAACGGACCAGGGCGACTATATCACATCATTATTATATTATATCTTATCGTAATACAAACAAATTAGTGTTTAAACAAAGGCTACACATTGTGTTTTATTTTAAAGACCAAATTATATATATTTATCTCATTTGCATATTCATGAATATTAATGAGAAACTAACAAAATCGGATAAAAATTACTATTTATGATCATAACTATGTAACTATACAATCAAATTTGATGAATTTGTTGTCTATAACTAGGTTTCAAGGGGCAAAGAACACATAAAGATCATCGGTGCTTGTTGAAGTTAACAATAGGACACACAAATCCAACATGGCGTCCAAAATGGCCGCCAAGATGGCCGCCAAAACCTATAAATGATCTTAACAATGTAAATATCCACTAAAATTTGATTATTTTGGTGGCTATACATAGGTTTCAAGGGCCAAAGAACACATTAAGATCATCAGAAATTATTTAAGTTTATGTTTATTATATTACACACAAACACAACATGGCGTCCAAAATGGCCGCGAAGATGGCCACCAAAACCTGTAAATGATCTTAACTATGTAACTATCCACTCAAATTTGATGAATTTGGTGTCTATACTTAGGTTTCAAATGGCAATAACACATAAAGATCATCAGACATTGTTTAAGTTTACAATAGTACACACATATCCAACATGGCGTCCAAAATGGTCACCAAGATGGCCACCAAAACCTATTAAATGATCATAACTATATAACTATCAGCTCACATTTGATGATTTCTATACCGAGGTTTCGAGGGGCAAAGAACACATTGAGATTGGCAGACATAGTTCAAGTGTATTATGTTAGACAGAAATCTCACATGGCGTCCAACGACACAATACGAAGGACCACAAGTCCATTACTTTTGACGTGATGCGTGTTATGTGAAATGCCATCGTTTGGACCTGCCGCGATTTTTGGATTTTGACAAGAGGATCGATATTTTTCAGCTTCAGGCAACACTGAGTTGGCAGGGAATGATGCCTATCTTGCATCAGAACAAAATTCTTGCCTATGATTAATAATTATGAACAATGGGGACAAAGCGTGCATTCTGTCAACATAAGCCTTAGTTTGCAAACTTGCCACAACCTTCACACCATTGTAACGTTTGACCAACCCTTGTATTGGAAGGCTGCCGAAAACATCATTGATGCGCCACAAAGTAGTTGAAAATGTTGTTCAGAATTTGGGATGTTTAATAAATGTGTGAACTTGTGGGGGGGCCAAAGGATCCCTCGTGGAAGAAACTGCTCTCAAAAACATACTAGAGGCTGTTTATGGAGAAAATGCAATTGTGCACAATGTGACACAAAAATCTGTCCAGGGCTTCACGGTACAATCTTCTTGTTGAAAAGTGAATACACAGCCAGGACCCAGGAAGATCCAGACATTCAGATACTTCTGGATCATGCCAAGGATTTGTACTCTAACAACGCTAGCAGATGATACATGTTATGCGATTTTGATCAAACTCGAGAGGGCTACAAAGAAAAAGAAACATGAACTTGCCATGACCGCAAAGACACGCATAGGTTGGCTGAATTATCAGCTAATGATTACAAATTCAAGCATATTGTACTGTGTGTTGGCTGGTGCATTAGCAGGCAGTGTCCGATATGCTATCCATCTTTGCTGGGTGCATTACTTGCAATCTGCTTATTACTACATGTATCTGCAGCAAAATAGCAACCTAGAGGAAATGCACCCGAATATTAATAGAAAGTTTGGTATTGGTTTTCACGTTGTTCGTAGGAAAAATCTGTGCTGGGCTGGCCTAGGATGTGATCTTGTCATTTAGCAAACATTAATGATGTTTTTATAGAGCACATGTGGTCTAACTCGCGACAGTGGAATTACCGCATGTGCAAACCTCTTGGACCCTATCTGCAACATTCGAGCACAACAGTGCGATGCAGGATTTCACAGAACTGATCTTTACTACAAGTCGACAACACAAAGACTCAAATGAGGCGTGCATCAAAGGTGATTCTTCTGATCTAGAGCAAATGCAGACAAAGATAACAACCTGCTCACCATACACAGCTGACCGTACTCTGAGAAACATGGTCAATGGGATAGTGGCTGGGTCAGATATGAATGTTCGTGCAATTGAGGCGGTTTGGAAAGCGATCATACGAGATATCATAGGAAAGTCAGTCTTTGCCTATAAATTGACGAGAAAATACAGAGCCAAAGCTTTTGGGAATAGATTGGCTGTTAAGATCGCTTCTGACCGTGCTTTATGAACTGAGCTTCCATCCTGCTGCCTTCTTTGAAGCCAAGAACATACTTTGTACAGCAGATAAGCCTCAGATCTCGACACACACATCATGTGAGGCTGTGATAAATTGTATTCATGAAACAGATGCATGATGGTGGCACTTTGCTGCATTGTTGACCATGGAGAAGGGCGGCTCAAATAACGCACTAGCCGAGTCTTATGTAGATTAATAAAAAGGCATTACGAACAAGAGACAGTGGGATTCGATGGCTACGAAGACAGTCATTATAACAAAAAACAACACGCACCGGAGACGATGAAACAAACGTGAATCATATTAAGAGTTTCAGCAAAGAAATAAAATGCTCATGTAAAAAAGGAAGACTTTTTGTCTCGTGACAGAAACAAGGCTCTGATCAGCACAACTCTGAATGAAGTGGGATGCTATGTTCCAAATGTCGTAAATTGGATTTTATTATTATTCAACCGCTTAGTGATAACCTCAATTCGAGTAAAGTGTTCATTGTTTCCTAAACTATGGCGTTTACATAACAACCATAACGTTTGAGTAACAAGTTATGGACTTGCGGTCCATCGTATTGTGTTGATGGCCATTTTGGACGCCGTGTTTGATTTCTGTGTAACATAATTATCTTACATTTTGTCTGATGATATAAATGTGATATTGATGTATTCTTTGCTCCCTGAAACCTGGGTATAGGCATCAAATTCATCAAATTTGAGTGGATAGTTACATAGTTATGTTTTATGATCATAAATGTTTTGGTGGCCATCTTGGCGGCCATTTTGGATGCTGTCTTGGATTTGTGTGTAATGAAATAAACTTAAACAATGCCTGATGATCTTAATGTGTTCTTGACCCCCTGAAACCTATGTATAGACACCAAACTCGTCAAATTTGAGTGGACAGTAACATATTATTAATAGGTTTTGGCGGCCACCTTGGCGGCCATTTTTGACACAATGTTGGATTTCTGTGTAACCTTATTAACTTACACTTTTTCTGATGATATAAATGTGTTATTTGCCCCCTGAAGCCTGGGTATAGACACACAATTCATCAAATTTGAGTTAAAAGTTGCATAGTTATGATCATAAATAGGTTTCGGCGACCATCTTGGCGGCCATTTTTGACGCCATTTCGCATTTGTATGTACTTTATTTAACTTAAACAATGTCTGATGATATAAATGTGTTCTTTGCCCCCTGAAACCAGGGTATAGACACAAAATTCATCAAATTTGAGTGGAAAGTTACATAGTTATGATCATACATAGGTACTGGCGACCATCTTGGCGGCAATTTTGGACACCATGTTGGATTTTTGTGTACTATATTAAACTTAAACAATGTCTGATGATCATTATGTGTTTTTTGCCCCTTGAAACCTAGGTATAGACACCAAATTCATCAAATTTGATTGTAAAGTTACATAGTTATGATCATAAATAGTATTTTTTCCCCGATTTTGTTATTTTCTCATTAATATTCATGAATATGCAAATGAGATAAATATATAATTTCGTCTTTAAAATAAAGCACAATGTGTAGCCTTTGTTTAAACACTCATTTGTTTGTATTACGATAAGATATAATATAATAATGATGTGATATAATCGCCCTGGTCCGTTTTCCAATTTTGAGTGGCGGTTGCCATGGAAACTGGTTGATATGAACACTTTCAATTGAGTTTATCTTTGAGGACAAGTGAAAATTTTTACTTACTTGAGTTACTGAACAACTTGGTATTGGTGGAAATTTATCCCAGGGGGTGCATGGAGAGCCCTATTGGGACATGGCCGATAAGGACCAAAAAATTTTTTTTTCAAGTACCTGTGTATATATCACTTCCAAAATGAGCCACGCTTAAAGTATATCACTATGAAAACATCTTGACTTTGGTTTAAAAGGTAAGGCTTGTAATACAAACTATATCTTTTAAAGATAAGTGCAAGTTACGATTTTGATGGGTGAGCTGAAATTTATTGTAGATGCTATTTCGCTTAATTCCAATATTTTTTTTTAATCTGTTGCAATCATCTCTCGTTAATTATTAAATCTACGACCTCTGATTCAGGTCTATGGTTTTATTTAATGTACTAGGAATTCTTCCAAGAAGTGTGTATGGCTGATCATTAAACATTGCAGACAATTAGGATATTCATTGATATCTTTCAGCCTCTTGATATCTTACATATTGTAAATTTAACATATGAAAAAAAAGATATTTAGTAAAAATTTAGTTAAATAAGGCGATCAGTACAACTAAGTGTGTGACGGATGCATAGAAACACTGTACATGAAATATTTCTCATACTTACGTTTGTTTTGTAAAAGATGTGCTCCGGGTTGCGATTTTACCATGTATATTATAACAAAGAAGGCTATTGGCCTAATACAAAGTCAGAAATAATAAAGCTTAATCCTATCTAGATGTTCAGAACAAAACGGGGTTTTAATTTCGGTATATGAAATGATGCGCGTAATTTTACTTCAGACCATTTAGTCTTTATCTGAATGCCCCAAATGTTTGAAACAAGATTTTCATAACAAATAACGTTATTGTGTCAATACAAACATGCTACGTAGTTCTTTGATTGTACGATTGAATAATACATATGTTCATAGGATAACGTTTAATGAACGCTTCACCGATCTGATTATGATATTCATACAAATATTTATTATTTGAATGTGATCATTTTTTAATACGAATGTCAGTTGATATGCGTCAGATACATTATACTAGAATTGTGTTTCTCGATTCATATGTCTGCAACAAATATATTTTATGTAAAGGCACTTAAATGCTTTAAATTGATTAATGTAAACACCGAAACTAACTTATCCAGTTTAAAACAATAATTAATCTAAAAAGAGAAAATAAGTTATCCCCACCTGGGATCACATCACTTATCATTGGCGTAAAAGTATAACGCCGAATCCACTAGGCAATATGTACTGCTAACAATTACGAAATATTTTGTACTTTATATTAGCAATCCGCGTATGGTATCAAAATATCATGATAACAACATAACTCTCCAAATTGTTTAATCGGTTTGCGTGTGTTAACGATGATTATACGTAAACGAAAATGTATTTTCAATATGATTCTTCGTCATTGGTGTTATTTCGCTCTCATATGTACATTGTTAATTTAATTTTTGAATCCGTGACTAATTTTTTTTTAAATCTCATTTTAACAAACTGTAAACAAGTCTCTTTAAGTCTCTTTAAGTAAATATTCGTTTGTTTCATGTTCGGTTTCGTGTTAATTTTCCGATGTAAACTAGTAGTTAAAGTAAAAAATAGTGTAAAGATCTTCCATCCAACACATAACGTCTTGTGGGTGAAGCCTCTGCAGAATCTACTTACCTACGGACTGACTAATGGAATTAACTTCCACCGTCCTCTCACATTTAATCTCATCGTACTCGTCATCATCCTGTTTAAAAAGAACAGTACAAAAACTAAAAATTCCTTAAATAAACATTACCCAAATATAAACAAAAAAGTAAAATCAACCTTGTGTAATAAAGGCACTGTTCGGAGTACAGTTCAGATAGTTTTAACTTCAGTTGTTCAATCTTAAAATTAAACAATGAAGCCCCATTATATTGATTTCCCACTCAATTCGTTTCAATGATAGTGCCATGGCGCAATAAGTTAAATGTCTTTCAGCTTTACAGATAAAACAGATGTCAAATTTTTCCTTAACTAATCTATTTCAAACCCAGATTATATACGTTTTTAACCACATTTAAACATGTAAACCGTCAGGAAAAGATAACATGCAATAGCAAATGCATGCTTTCCTGTTTGGAGCTGTGTATGCATTAAGATATCGACTTACTACATGTAAATAGTCATGTGGTGGGTGGTGCGACACGCCTACGGAGCAAAATGGCTGTCCTCCAACGGCACTTGGCCCAGGATCCATGCTAAGTATCGTCTGTCTGTGAAATGTAAACAACAACAATGACGTCGTATTAAATTAGTTTGTACAAGTACTTATCTGGACATATTGCCTTTAATTTTTATTGAAATATATAATAGAAGCCGAAATAAATGGGACACAATATGAAATGCAATATAATTGAGAATACCCATTGTTTAATTGTTTCAAGCTCTGTCTGGAACGTCGTCGACACTATCCCCGAGAGCAGGCGTACACAGCACCAATTATGCTGACAATAAATCCCGCTATCCATATTCCTATCCCTCAAGTGACGAGCCAGTTGACTGTCATGGAGCCTTTGTTGTCATCATATCCTTTAATATAAAACAACGAAATGAAACGTAACATGTGATTAGCATCCTTAATTACAAAAATGTTGGCCTTTCAAGAACTGCGGCCAAATAAAGGCAGTTATTGTTTGGTATAAAATCTTATTTATTTCATTTAAAACAATTTAATGATTATGTAGCACGTCTCGTGTTTGTGTTTATATGAATCAACAAGCCTTATAGACTGGTCATATGCATTGTTTAATACATCGATTTGCTTAAGTTGTGTTACTTGAGTAGAAGAGGTAGTAGATGATGTAGTAGATGTAGTAGACTCGTGAGTATATCACATAACTTGTGTACTCGATATAGTATATTGTATAGTAGATGTACTACATTGTGTAGTACATGTAGTAGATTGAGTATTAGATGTAGAAGAGTGAGTAGTATATGACATAGAATGTGTAGTAGTTGTAGGCGATTGTGTATTAGATTTAGAAGATGGTGTAAAATATATAATATTGGTGTCATAGAAAATGACAATAATTTCTTTCGTTTGTCCGATCTATGAATGCATTACCAAAGTATGGTGTACGATGGGTGTCTCTACTGAAATTTACACTGGTGTCGAGTTCACAAAAATGCCGCTGTCGTTGTTGATGCCGCTGTCGTTGCTGATGCCGCTTTCGATGTTGTTGCCGCTGTCGTTGCTGGTGCCGCTGTCGTTGTTGATGCCGCTGTCGTTGTTGATGCCGCTGTCGTTGCTGGTGCCGCTGTCGTTGTTGATGCCGCTGTCGTTGTTGATGCCGCTGTCGTTGCTGGTGCCGCTGTCGTTGTTGATGCCGCTGTCGTTAATGATGCCGCTGTCGTTGCTGGTGCAGCTGTCGTTGTTGATGCCGCTGTCGTTGTTGATGCCGCTGTCGTTCCTGGTGCCGCTGTCGTTGTTGATGCCGCTGTCGTTGTTGATGCCGCTGTCGTTGCTGGTGCAGCTGTCGTTGTTGGTGCCGCTGTCGTTGTTGATGCCACTGTCGTTGCTGGTGCAGCTGTCGTTGTTGGTGCAGCTGTCGTTGTTGATGCCGCTGTCGTTGCTGGTGCAGCTGTCGTTGTTGATGCAGCTGTCGTTGTTGATGCCGCTGTCGTTGCTGGTGCAGCTGTCGTTGTTGGTGCCGCTGTCGTTGTTGATGCCGCTGTCTTTGCTGGTGCAGCTGTCGTTGTTGGTGCAGCTGTCGTTGCTGGTGCAGCTGTCGTTGTTGGTGCCGCTGTCGTTGTTGATGCCGCTGTCGTTGCTGGTGCCGCTGTCGTTGCTGATGCAGCTGTCGTTGCTGGTGCCGCTGTCGTTGTTGATGCCGCTGTCGTTGTTGATGCCGCTGTCGTTGCTGGTGCAGCTGTAGTTGTTGGTGCAGCTGTCGTTGTTGACGCCTCTGTCGTTGCTGGTGCAGCTGTCGTTGTTGGTGCCGCTGTCGTTGCTGGTGCAGCTGTCGTTGTTGATGCCGCTGTCGTTGCTGGTGCAGCTGTCGTTGTTGGTGCCGCAATATTGATCAGAAAAAAACAAGTTGCATTTTCCTGATATCCCCATAAATCGCCAATCTTTAATAACATGATGTATATGTAGTCGCCAAGTTCATGTGTGATAATCGAATAATATTGATGGATACATATTACATTAGATTGCCATGTATTGTGTTATGTTTTGGCTATGTACACTTGTATTTTCCGAACAATATTTACTTGACTATGGCTTGGCTTGACTATTACAATACTATATTCTGATTGGCGAATTCACCATCACATAAAGATGTGCAATAAACGTTCAACACCTGATGGGAATATAACCCTGCGCTGATTTTATCACTCAACTATTTTAAATCCTTTTGAACAATGGCTTGCGATTCAAACAAAAAATTGAAATATTTAAATTTAAATTATTTCTTTTTTGTTTAGCGTTAAGCTGAAACATTATCGATTTAATTATGTGCTAGATTGAGTGTTATGTTCGAAAATCAGTTAATAAAATGCGACATGTTTTAGGGTAGTGCAATAGAAAATACCGAACAGCATAAACATTCACATATATTTAAACACACTTCCTTTAATTTGAGTCTATCGGGTGATTTTTATAACATCTAGTACAACTACAACACAGATTATGTTTAAGTGACGTTAGTAAATATTATTGTGTGCAAGTCTGAATTACAATTAATTTCATGTTCATTAACTTGATACGTATATTTAGCAATATCGCTGGTAGTACTAGGCCAACTGTAGTTATCAAAAAAAATCAGGGATTCTTCAACAAAGCGAGTCAGTGCCGGTGAGAACTCATCAGGGTCTGAGTGTATATATAAATTATGCAAATTATAAAAAGTCAACATATATATCGAATCTTCGCAAGAATAGCGAACGAATTCATAGCCGGCCCTATAGATATATGGGTTAATCTGCATTTTTAAATATCAATCAATGAAGATATTTCAAATATCAGGCTCAGTTTAACATCTGTTAAACAACGGCATTTAATATATATCGTGTGACGTGTTCTAGTTATTTGACAAAGAATGAAGAAGAACAGTGATAACGACGCAATCAATGTTGTAAAACTGACTTTTCGAATCAATATGAGCAAAACAGTGTATGATACATGTTTGGATAGTTTGTGGGCTGGTTTTTATTTTATCCAGCGTCATTCTGTTTATAGCTTGCTTTTATTCTTCTATTGAAAACAAGTTGTCATTTGAATGCATTCATTGTATTCGTATGTAAACAAGACGAATTTTCTACGTAAACAACAAGTAACGTTTTGGTCTTAATGCAGTTCATAGTAATAGACTGCAATTAATTTACTATCACATTCCCACATAAATGAAATAGCACCCGTATTATAAACTTAGGTGTTTTATAGTTATTGTGATAAATATGTATTCAGCATAATCTTAGTATTTTATATGCAAAATTGTTCGCTCCGTATTTATGTTCTCGAGTTTCCTTTAATACTTGTTGGTGTAATGGCATTTTAAGTATAAATTATCCTAGTAAAGTTTTCTTGAGGTTCCTGCGCTTTTTGTAGATGTGTCTTTGTGGTACCTACTCATTTAATATAAAAAGTACTCATCATATTAAATATATTTTGCTGTTTTAGAATAGAGCTGTATATTCCATAGATAGTTGTTACAAATGGATAATTAACCATTAACAAATTATAACGGACAAAAACTAAGTGTGCGATATAGTAAAATGTAAAAAAGATAGGTTTACCTGTAAACGATGGTGTGGAATCGAATGTTTGAATCGTCGTCGATGTCATTGCAGATTGAGTAGATCGGGTTGTGAGTGTTGTAGAAGCTGCATGGAATACAAAGATCGGAAGTTTAAGTACGCTTCCTTTTAATATTTATACATATTTAAATTAAATTTAATTTAATATATATATATATATATATATATATATATATATATATATATATATATATATATATATATATATATAATAAAACGTTTTTATTAAATTTGCCGTAGCTTTCGACCTCTCGGTCTTCTTCAGCGGCGTTTATTTGTGAATAAGCATATCATCTTTAGCGGAAGTGACGTTATATAATCGCACGTTACATTGCTCGCCAATTTTAGTCTTTTGTGTTTAGTCCATATGGTTTGAACGTCCTCAATTTGCGCTTCCAAAGTTGTTCGATGGTCTTCCGGTACTCGTCGGTTCCATTTAATTGTTCGAGTCACATGACCCGGAAGTCTGCGACGCTGTGGCCGTTTGTGTAGAAGTGCTCGGCTACCGGGTCGTTGTGTCGAGTCCGTATCCGGGACAGGTTAAGAAGATGTCGCTGGTACAGGGCATCTCCCGTTTCTCCTACGTATACGAAGGTCTTACACCGTTCTCAGTGTACAGCGTATACTACATTGGTGGATTTGCAGGTGACCTCGTTCCGCACATTGAAGCTTTTGCCGGTGGTGTCGCTGAACTTTTCAGCCTCCATCATGTATGGACAGATTGCGCACCTCTGTGCCCCACAAGGTCCGCTCCTGTTGGGAACTCGGAAAAACATCCGGTTGTGCTTTTTATGAACCAATATGTCTTGAAGGTTGCAGTCTCTTAGTGTTAACTTTCGTTTAAAAAGTTAATGTATTTTTTAAAATAAAAAAATATTTTTTTAAATATATCTTTATCATTTTTAATTTTATGTATCAAATAATGTCTCGATACTTGTCTGCAAATGTGTCGTTTTATTGGTGGTAGGTTTCACTGTCATTGGCATTGTTGTGGATTCAGATACATTTGCTGTTCTTGAAGTTACTGCGCTTTTTGTAGAGGTCTGTGTGGTACCTATTCATTTAATATGAAATGTACTCATCAAATTAAATAAAATTTGCTGTTTTAGAACAGAGCTTTAAATTCCATAGATAATGACTTTAAATCATGCAAAATATAAGACCTTAAACTTGTTTGAATTTTTGCAAGAATAGCTTCAACGCTGAACGAATTCATAGCCGGCCGTAAACATCTATGGGGAAATGTATTTTTTGAAATTACCCGTATCAATGAAGATATTAAAAATATCAGGTTCAATTTAATCTTTTTACACAACGGCATATGGTATATATCGTGTGCCATCTTCTAGTTATTTGACAAAGAATGAAGAAGAACACGACGCAATCAATGTTGTAAAGCTGACTTTTCGAATCAATATGAGTAAAAAGGCTTATGATACCTATTTGGATAGTTTGTGGGTTGGTTTTTATTTTATCCAGCGTCATTTTTGTTATTGCTTGATTCTCTTCTCCTATTGAAGACAATAAATTTGAATGTATACATTGTATTCGTATGTAAACCAAACGCGTATTCTGCGTAAACAACAAGTACCTTGTTGGTCTTAATGCAGTTCATATTAATAGACTGCAATTATTTTACTATCACATTATCACATTAATGAAATAACACCCGATATTTTAAACTTAGGTGTTTTTGTAGTTATTGGGATGAATATGAATTCAGCATAATCCTAGTAATTTTAATTGCAAATGTTTCGCTCCGTATTTATGTTCTGGAGTTCCTTTAAAATAATTTTTCATCTAATTGTATTTTTAAATATAAATAATCCTAGCATATGTTTGCATTTAAATGAACATTGCTCTGTTTCAAATTTGGATTCACACATTCTAAAACTAATTACTATTTACATGATCTTAACATGGGTAACATGCGTCCAAAAAGAAATCAACTAGACAGGCGTTGCTAGATAAAAACTGATCACCCAAAATAAAGTGTTGACTTTGGTAGGTTCGTCCATCTTTCAAACAATAGACAAAATAGACATCGTTGTCTGTTGCAGTGAAATTAGCGATTCTCAAAGCGTTCGATGATTCCTGGTACTTCGACGCATCGTTAAGCAATTTTATTATGCGTGATCCTCTTATCCATCTATAGCTTGAATGGGTAAAATAATTTATGAAGAATTCATTGGGATGAAAGTGCAGAACTAAGTTTGTCCTATCCATTTGTGCTGTAATATTACCACAGGCTGCAACAAAAAAAACATGAAATTTTCTATATCACTGCTCTTTTGCAACCGATAACGGTGCAATGTTTGATTACTCGATTCAATTTAAATTGATAAAAACATTTGAGATGTGTGTGTTTTCTGTTTAAAATGTATATATAATGTCTGAAGGTTCTGACTTTCATTTAAAAATAATAAAAGCAAATTGCATTCGTTCTGCTAATATAATGAAATAATAACAAAAGAAACAATATATAAATAATTCAATAATAACACAATATACGATATAATTTTAATGTAACGAATTTAATCTTAACTCAAATGAAAGTGTACAATTTTTTATTCAATATATTAAATAAAACTGCAACTTTAATTTGATGTAATAGTGGTAATTTTTACTTACATGGAGCGGCAAAAGAATACTGAAAAACACATATCATAATGAAATAACTGCACGCCATTGAAATTGAACTATACAAGTAAGACATAATTTGAACACTTTTTATATGTTGCATTTCCAACTACATTTACCAAACGCTTCAGAAGCATGTTTGGATGAAAATCTTCCGTATTGCTTGTTCTTATGAAACTTATTGATCAATGTCCGTTACTTGTTACTCAAAGAATCAGACTATAATTTCCGTGATATAACTAAAAATGCCTGTCCAACATTTAAATGTTTATATGTTAAAATATTTATACGTGTATATAGTTTTGCTAATTGGATACATATATCACTATTTCTTCGTATCTGTACCTGGCTTTCATGCGTTATTTTTTTAAGGCGCACTTGTTTTTATTATCTATATTCAACATAAGATTCGTGTCATGGTGACAACACATTGGTTCGACTCTTAAAGCAGCTGCTGAACAAAAACCTACTCGCTCGTTTCTCTCACCGGACATTAAACCGTATCAAAATGTTCTCAGGCTTCATGAAGGGCAGGAAAAGACATATTTTCAAACGTGACTTAATAAGGTCGCCGTGGTGTAATGGATATGGTGTCCGCCTAGCGACTGGGAGGTCATTGGTTCGATCCCCACTGTGGGAGCGTTTTTAGATCTCCCCCAAAAGACACCAAGTACTGGTTCTAGGTCCAGGAAACGGACTCGAGAGCGTTTACTCGAAGCCTAAGGCTTTCGATCCAATCGAGCTAAAATAAATAGGTTTAAACTAAACGTGACTTGTTCTGTTTCTTGCACTTGTCAATTAAAACGTTTTAAGGTTAACAGAAAAGGGCGATGTAGATGTGGGATCCCGTTGGCCCTCTACCCGCCGAGTATAATACTAGTTTCAATGGTTTCAATATTTGCGATAGGTGATAAACTGCTATCGCGTTTCTTTTTTTCAGGATTCACCAAGACAATAATAGATAACAAACGTTTTCCAGTATTTGATTTTGAATTACATAATTTTTAAAACGAACGTATACCGTTAAACAGGTATAGCACATGGTTTTATCATAATCATCAATATCCGTGAGTATGTGAGTATTCGGCAGTGATTTTTCTTACAAAATTTTACTTCCATTACTTCTAGAGGAGAAAACATTTACCCCCAAATAACTCGTATATTAACTGTAATACAAACATTCTCCTTAAACAGATTTCAGCAATCAGTATTCAGTATTACAAAATAATATATGAACTTTCAAAAGGGTTTAACATGTCTATATATTCAGATTAAAGGACTTGTTTGGAATTTTTTTGCTTTCTTAATGATAGAATTAAATAGGTTTTCTGTTCTGCATATTAAATGTCGCCGCTTTGAGAGCTAAGATGAATTAATCCCAGCAAAAATATCAATCCAGAGAGAAACGGCATTATTCGATACAAATAGGTCCATACGGCTCTTGATCTGCTTTACTATTCCAGTGGAATGGTAAGTGTGCTATTATTATCTGCTTTACTATTCCAGTGGAATGGTAAGTGTGCTTTTATTATCTGCTTTACTATTCCAGTGGAATGGCAAGTGTGCTATTATTATCTGCTTTACTATTTCATTGGAATGGTAAATGTGCTATTATTATCTGCTTTACTATTCCAGTGGAATGGTAAGTGTGCTATTATTATCTGCTTTACTATTCCAGTGGAATGGCAAGTGTGCTATTATTATCTGCTTTACTATTCCAGTGGAATGGTAAGTGTGCTTTTATTATCTGCTTTACTATTCCAGTGGAATGGCAAGTGTGCTATTATTATCTGCTTTACTATTTCATTGGAATGGTAAGTGTGCTATTATTATCTGCTTTACTATTCCAGTGGAATGGTAAGTGTGCTATTATTATCTGCTTTACTATTTCATTGGAATGGTAAGTGTGCTATTATTATCTGCTTTGCTATTCCAGTGGAATGGTAAGTGTGCTATTATTATCTGCTTTACTATTCCAGTGGAATGGTAAGTGTGCTATTATTATCTGCTTTACTATTCCAGTGGAATGGTAAGTGTGTTATTATTATCTGCTTTACTATTTCATTGGAATGGTAAGTGTGCTATTATTATCTGCTTTACTATTTCATTGGAATGGTAAGTGTGCTATTATTATCTGATTTACTATTCAAGTGGAATGGTAAGTGTGCTATTATTATCTGCTTTACTATTTCATTGGAATGGTAAGTGTGCTATTATTATCTGCTTTGCTATTCCAGTGGAATGGTAAGTGTGCTATTATTATCTGCTTTACTATTCCAGTGGAATGGTAAGTGTGCTATTATTATCTGCTTTACTATTTCATTGGAATGGTAAGTGTGCTATTATTATCTGCTTTGCTATTCCAGTGGAATGGTAAGTGTGCTAATATTATCTGCTTTGCTATTCCAGTGGAATGGTAAGTGTGCTATTATTATCTGCTTTGCTATTCCAGTGGAATGGTAAGTGTGCTATTATTATCTGCTTTGCTATTCCAGTGGAATGGTAAGTGTGCTATTATTATCTGCCTTGCTATTCCAGTGGAATGGTAAGTGTGCTATTATTATCTGCTTTACTAATCCAGTGGAATGGTAAGTGTGTTATTATTATCTGCTTTACTATTCCAGTGGAATGGTAAGTGTGCTATTATTTACATAAACTACCGATGGGGAATGTTGATTTTATTGTCAATGATTATTTAACCCAACGTTAAAGCCTTACTGAAATGGTTAACAGGTTTTCTTTCGCCGCGTTAGTGTTCTTTTCTTGTTTCCATTAACGGAAGTGGCATATGAATATGTTTCACATGAACAATCATGTCCGCATTAAGGAGCATGTTTAATTATTATTTTCTTATTTTTTAATCGAACATTAAAAGACGAGTCTTATGTAGTAATTGTAAAATTAAATAAACTGACAATAAGGATGGATATTTCCCAATTCAGACATTTGAATTATTATGAATAACTCTAAATGACATGATTTCTTCACACATGTGCATTGTTATTTTGCATATTTGTGTTGTTTCACCGCTTGATGTCATATTATAGTCATCTTGAATTGACATTGTATGAAAGTTTAAAATGTACTTTTCTATCTATAGTGTATATTTATTGTGTGTTTTGTTTTGAGTATTTATAAATGATCTGTACATTTAAGAGAAAGTTAGAACTTGTGCGGATCCGTTCTCAAATAAAACCATTGATTTTTTCCCCAAACATAAGTGTGCTTGCACACGTGTTGAATGGTAAAAAGGAGCATTTTAATGGGTAACTAAACGTGCTTGACGTAAAATATACAATTAAACCAGACAGCTTATTGATAAAAAGAAAAGAAAATATATAAATCTACATACCTTTTTTACCATTTTATATTTTTCATTGTTGGTGTAAATTACCAAATCAATAATTATAAGGTGAAGATTGGGTGGAAAAACTTTCAATATCCATTCTTTGTCTGGAGTATTTGCAAAAGCGTGTACTTCCTGTCACTGTGTTTTTAAAAGCTCGTGCTACCATTACGTCTGCGCGTGTAACTCAATGGACATTAACAAGTGCAGACGGGTTCCATGAAAATAATTCCATATAAAAAACGGATGCGAAAGTTCAAATGAAGCCACAATTGCCTGGCTGCCAATAGTTTGTAGAGTGTTGGTGGAGGAAAACAATTCTGACATAGTTAAATTATTTTTCGAGTTCTAAGTTTAACTAAATTTTACAAACTGTTATCTCTGACAATTGATAAACGCCCCTTACAATATGTCCAACTTGATTGAAATCTAGAGATAAAAACATAACTATGTTGTTGTTTAGTCCCCTTCACACCAGATTGGCATACTTACTACGACCAAACCAGTCAGTTGTTTCAAATCGTCGATAGTCGTAGTAACGGACAGGCGTTCCTAAACGTCCACTCGATATTATGTTCGACAATAAGCGAACCTTGAATCAGCAGAGCCATCATAGTCCTCTTTTACTTTATGCTTTCCGGTGGTTTATAGAGAAATATCAGTTAATTAAAACTGATAATTTCACTGTTTCAAACAGTGAAAATTATCAGTGAAAATTATCGATAATTTTCATTGTTTACTGTGAAATGATGTCATTTTTTAGACGAAATGATGTCATTATCCCAGCGAAATTCTTTAGTTAAACTCTTTAACAATATATATAAACTGCGAAAAAAGCATTAAATAAAAAGAAAATTTGTTGGAATCGGTGGATTATCGAGTTTTATTCACTCGTGATCATAGAAAATATATTTGTTCACTTGTGGCTGCGCCACTCGTGAAAATATCATTTTCTATGATCACTCGTGAATAAAAATCGATAATCCACCGAATCCAACAAATATCCTCTATGTTATACAATTGTAACGATAAAAGATACGACGATAAATCTAATATTGTACTCATAACCTTTTAACAATATTTCTTTGTTTCAAACATAATGTTTACAAACAGCTATGCACTGTAACTATGCCGGCGACAATAACAATATAACGACATGCCACAGTTCAGATAACAGCGTAGTCAATTTTATGGCAGAAATAGTGTTTACACAAACAATATATATATATACTGATTGAGTATAATTAGCAAATCATGATAAAAATGAACTTCTTTACGTTGAAAAGAATGCGAACCGAGCCTTTTGGAACGGCCCACGACAAAATAACCGCCATGCTGGATCACATGATAACACGATTTGTTCTGACCAATAATTTCTTAAGTGCGTGTAGCGTGATTACAATTTTATGAATTTTAGCGTGAATTTTATGTCGTTTGCCTTTGGGAAATGGCCATTTTCTAAATGGTAAATATGAGGGCGACCAACAACTTCCCAACTGCATTGCATTTGAGAGCAATAATTTAAGTTGAAGGCAAAATATTTACTTCGTGCATGCAGTAATTATTGTGTATGTAGGGTGTCGTTAAAAGTCGCATGTTTACTCTTTCGTCTTGTTTGAGAAACAAGAATAATTGGTTCCTCGTGTACGCACGATCCTAGCGATTGAAGTGAAGTAAAATGTGCTATATGGGAAGCTTTAGACTTATGATTAAACCCATTTTAACAGTTTTAAACATGGACTCGCCCATACTGGTAAAACATTCACGTACGCAAGCACGCATATTCAACCATGAATGAAAACTATTTCGAGCATCCGCAAGGGTACTCAAAAAAAATGTATACGTCATAAGTTAAGATCTTCATTATGAGCTTTATGACAACCGACCCCGATGCTATTTATTCACTATCCACGTGACTTCCGGCTAAACGGCGTTTTCCTCTCGCATGTACACACGGAACCGCCTCGCCTAAATCCCGCCCTTTATTTGAGTGATGACCGCACAGCATACCTCGAGGGTCGGCGGCTAGGCAACACACCGGTCAGTTAATGGCCGCCCGCCGGCCAGTTCCGGCCGCTCCTGACCGGCGCGTGGAGGTTGGTTTGTAGAAACGCCGACAGGATTTCACTTGTGATTTTCAAGTCAGGACATACACAAGGTAAGGAAGGGTACCGTTTGATTTTCCTGTATTTTTCCTGCGTAGTTCTTTATCTGATTCTTCAAATATCTAGTGTTTTAAGATTATATTAGCGTCTTTGTATTCCCAACTTAGTTATATATGTTTGTTTGTTCATAAAACACTTTTCTGATAGATCTGAATAAATTTTAAAAACAACTGTGAGGCTCTTGTCGCAGGTTTGCCTTATCAGGAGAACCTTGGTATTATTGGACGCAATACATCTAGCTGTTATATGATATGGGTTTTTTTAGAAAAAAATACGGGTATTTTCATGTGTCTTTAAATCTTTAAATTTCTCAAATTTTAATAAGACGCTTTTTTGACAGTATCATTGCGTCACCATTAAAGGGGCCTTTTCACGTTTTGGTAAATTGACAAAATTAAAAAAAAATCAGATTCGCAAATTTTCGTTGTAGTAATGATATTTGTGAGGAAACAGTAATACTAAACATTTACCATGCTCTAAAATATCCATTACATGCATCTTTTGACGATTTAAAAACCTGAAAATTATAAAGCGTTGCAACGCGTAACCATTGAATACCGGTACTTTGGAGAGTTCTGTTGTTGTCGTTATATTGTGTGATAATACGAGGATTATTTATATCATGTATAAAATGCATCTTTTATTGTATGAGCACGGATGGCCGATTGGTCTAAGCGATAGACTTGTAGAATTTTACCCCAGGAGTCAGTGGTTCGATCCCAGTCGAGGGTTACTTTTTTTTCTTTTTTTAATTTATTCTTGTTTTTTATTAGAGCTTTATAGCTAAATGTTACATTTATCAATATAAACTCAGCATTTAATGATAAACTTCAATATATGTAAAAGAAAAAGGCTGTGAAAAGGCCCCTTTAAGTTTAAGCTGTTGATTTACTACAAATTTTCTACGTAAATGCTATAAATATGATTATATGAGAGTATTTTGGTTACGTTTTTTTTCTCTCTTTTTTCCATAATTATAAGTCAAAGGTTTTATTGCGTTTTCTTGACAAAAAGTGTTTTAAGAATTACCCTCTGACCTTGATTCTCAATGAGCCCTAAACATCATCTGTTTCATATCTGTTTTACATCGAAAAAAGTAGGGAATGTAGATTTTTCGTTAACCTTTTTACGATTTCTAAGTTCTATAAGATTATGCAATGACGGGCAGAAATTTAATAATCTTTTTACTATTCTTTGTTTTATTAAGTTCAACTAGTCTTAGTTGGACTGTGTAAATATGACCGAATTTAGCGCACACAAAAAATGTGATTTTACCCATTTATGCATAGCGTCTTTAAAAAGGGCCTTGGCAATCAGCGTAGACCCAGATGAGACGCCGCATGATGCGGCGTCTCATCAGGGTTTGCGCTGTTTGCTATAAGGAATTTCTGTAAGAAATTTCTAAATATAGAAATAAATATACTAGACATCCCTAATTTTTGAAATCGATTGATCCAATTTAGAAGGATGGGAGAGTCCACTAGGCATAAATGGGTTAAGACAAAATTTTTGTAAACTCAATCTAGAATACCACAAAATGTGAACAGTCAGCTCATAAAACATGGTCGGTCGGGTTCGAGGAAACGAACAACTTTTTCCCGTCTTAATTCCAATGTCGTTATTTTTTTCATGAAGTGTGTCGCAGGAATAAATGCAATATGATACGAAAAATGTGGTTATAACTTTTCGTGTGTACAATTTATTGTTCCAGTGTTTTTAAGAAAAATACAAAATAATGTGACAAAATTGTATTTGTCCATGAGATAATTTGTACAAAACTTTCTCCTACGTGTATTTGTATAAGCACTTCCACAAAGCGTCAATTGTAAGGTATGTATTTATCACGAGCTACTAAAATTAAAATAATTGCTACATATACAATTAATCAGATAGACATACCAAATGTGTTAATGCAAAACGAAAATACATTTGTTTCGAAACGAGAAAAACATTTGTTTCGACTAAGATTGCAAAAAACACGAAAATCATTAGCTACATGCATTAAGCCCGGTTTTCCCATAACTAGCTACATGCATTAAGCCCGGTTTTCCCATAACTATCTACATGCATTAAGCCCGGTTTTCCGATAACTAGGATCATATGCCTTAGGTGTACTTATCGACTCTTTGATCAATCGTCTGCTTTATACACTATTTTGCCAAACGACAATATTTGGACATCACATGTGATACTGTTTTCATATTTTTCGTTCTCTCTTGTTCGTGGATGTGCGAAATAGAACTGCGCAAACTTGATGCATCGGAGCGACTAATGCACACGTCGATTCACTAGTTCGTGTTATTGTCTTAGCGGATTTAAAAAGCGCTAAAATGACAACACGCCATTACGACAAATATAAACGCCGGCACGAATATTATGACATTTGTCATTCATAATGGTTTGCGTGTCTGAAGTCCGCCAATACGACAACACGCCGTAACGACGATACATGTATGTAAAATCCGATACGACAAATATGAACTCCGATACGACAACTGTAAACGCTGATTCGACAAATATAAACGCCGACGAGACAAACCTAAATGCTGATACGACAAATATAAACGTTGATACGACAAATATTTACGCCGATACGACAAACCTAAACGCTGATACGACAAATATAAACGTAGATACGACAAATATATACGTAGATACGACAAATATAAACGCCGATACGACAAATATGATATGTGCGGGTTTTTTTTGTCGTGTGTCCGAGTGGAAATGGAGAGGTCACGGGTTCGATCGCTATCGTGGGAGCGACCTTAGATCAATGCACCAAGTACTGGTTCTAGGCACAGGAAACGGACTCAATAGCGTTTCAAAAAAGAAGTAAGCACTGTAAATACAATCTAGCTGAAATAAATAGGTTTAAACTAAGCTCGCCACAAAAAAAACGCCATATGGACAAGTATACACGCCGCTGCAAAAATGATGACCATGGTAGGGCTTTCGTGTTTGCTTGCTGTCGGTTTTTTTTCTGCGTAAAATATAAAGCATTGTTTGGTGTCTAATATTTCAGGACGACACCATGAAGTTGTCCGGAGTGTTGCTCGCTACGCTCGTGTGTGCACTGCTAGTGCTACCGGGACTGTATGGAGAGGGATACGGAGAGGGCTATGGACAGGGATATGGGCAGGGATATGGGTACGGGTACGGGCAAGACTACATTCCAGTACCCTTACCCGTTCCCCGCGGTGGCGGCGGTCTGAGCGGCTGTAAGTGGATACATCCAGATAAGGACTAGTGTTGTTGTATTTTCCATTGAGAACCCCAATGGGTTGGGATTAAGTAAGTGTGTATGGGGGGGGGGGGGGGGCTATAATAAGCATTGTGTTGCAAGTGTACATGTCCGCTTAAGGGAAGATTTTAAGGTACATGTATCGTTCAAATTCGGAACCCGCGATCTTAAATAAAGTTCAATATCGTTATTTGTAAACTTCTTGTGTGTAGTGGTAGTGATTCAATAGGGTGTGAATGACCCCTAGTGGCATGTCGTTTTGCAGTCTGTTCAGGTTTTATGCTGTTTGCTGCTCATCAGTATCTAAGGGTTAAAATGAAGCCTTTAAAACATGAATCTAGTAAGAAAGGTCTTTAACTAAATTTAACTTTCTGGGGTACTACAAATGTGTCACATTACGTTTCTAAGTGGTAAAGGGCTAGGCAAGACTATCAAAGCGAATCATCAAAGAGCATCGATCAGTTTTTCACTAATATTCTGTTTTGCTGTTTTGTTTCCAGTTCTACCCCTCATCGGCCTGCTAGTCTTGCTAGGCTTGCTATTTAACGGTAACAACCGGGGTAGTATCAATCTCGTCAACACGACACTTGGATAAATTATAACGAGCGTGGCTGTCTGGTTGTCATGGTAAGTTTGTCTGGACCTTTAATATCGACTTATTGAGCCTCGTTCAGGTAAAACTGTGCTTAAAAATTCGTTTGATTAAAGTGTCATCCTATATAAGCCTTTGCACACTGCGCATGCATTAAGACCTGTTTTGCCAGAACGAGGCTCAATAGATAGAACTTAACTTATGAAACTGTGACGGTCGGGCTCTTACGGAAAGTAAGGTTTAGCCGGTGTACTGTTAAGTAGTACTTTAGGTGGCAACAGCAAGTTTATCGTCATTTTCTGGTAATAAAACTAGTATTGATATTTCACACACAAAAAAAGGCATATGAACTATCGGACACGAAAGGAAAAGATTTTAAAATAGGCCAAAGGAATATATACGAGGGTTCCTCTTTGTCGGCTCAGTCTCGGGGTATATTTAAATAATATGCGGATCGTGGTATTTTATTTATGTAAGACCCACGCTCTGAGAAAATTAGGCTCAATGAATGGCCGTTAAGCGTCGCCTCAGATTAGCCTGTGCAGTCCGCACAGGTTAATCAGGGATGAAACTTTCCGCTTTTATGGCATTTTCGATTAAATTAAGGCTCTGTTTATCGAAAATCCAGTTAGAGCAGAAGTTTCATATGGTCCTGCGCGGACTGCACAGGCTAATATGTGAGGACACTATACGCACATGCATTAAGCCCCATTTTCCCTTAACGAGGCTCATATATGTTTATCTCAACAAATGCTCTATTTATCTCAACAACTGCTCTGTTTATCTCAACAACTGCTCTGTTTATCTCAACAACCACTATGTTTATGTCAACAAAAACCCGCTCTATTTATCTCAACAACTGCTCTGTTTATCTCAACAACCGCTCTTTTTATCTCAACAACCGCTCTGTTTGTCTCAACAACCGCTCTGTTTATCTCAACAACCGCTCTGTTTATCTCAACATCTGCTCTGTCTATCCCAACAACTGCTCTGTTTATCTCAACAACTGCTCTGTTTATCTCAACAACTGCTCCGTTTATCTCAACAACCGCTCTGTTTATCTCAACAACTGCTCTGTTTATATCAACAACTGCTCTGTTTATCTCAACAACTGCTCTGTTTATCTCAACAACTGCTCTGTTTATCTCAACAACTGCTCTGTTTATCGGTTTCAGGTCTTCGCGCTCTATGTCTCGAGTTTGCTGGTCAGGGCTACAGTGTGTGCATTTCATGTATAGTTGTATGCGTCTTTGTATTTTTATCGTATTTTGTTATCAGTTTTTCTTCTTTGACATCGTTATAATTAAATCAATGTAAGAACGAATTATTGCGTTACTGCTTGTTAGTTGTAATTTTTAATTGTTTTTTTATTCATTACGATTCATTATTAACTTATTCGATGCAACCCTCAATATACCTCGACACGTATAACGTCGAATGAAACCACGGCGCTACACTCAACCGTAGTCACCGTAATTGCGATGCTTGCAAATTCAAATACAGGGTGCCGGATCAACGGGGTTCACAGATAGTTACACACGGGCTGGACAGAATGAAAACACGCCAACAACCATCACCACGACCACCACAACCATCACCCCATCATCACCACTACCATCCCCACCACCATTACCATCAGCATCACCATCACCACCACCATCACAAGGAACATCACAACCAATACCACAACCAACATCACCCATATCACCACCACCACCACCATCACCTCCAACACTATCAACACCACCATCTCCACAACACCATCATCACAACCATCAATACCAACACCACCATCACCACCACCACGACTTCCATCACCTTTTCCAACACCATCACCACTACCCAAAAATCACCAACATCATCATCACCACCTCCACAGCCACCATCACGACCTTTATCACCACCACCATTACCATCAAAACGACCACAATCGTCACCACCACCATAACCACCATCTACGTCACCAATACCATCGCCGCTGCCAAAACCGCCACCATCACTACAACAACCACCATAACAATCACCATCATCACCACCAAAACAACCACAACCACCACTACCATCAAAACGACCACAATCATCACCACCATCACCACAACCATCACCACCATCACCGCCACCATCACTACCACGATGAACATCATCAACATCACTATAACTAACACCACCATTATCACCAAGACAATCATCACAACCGTCACCAAATCATCAACATCATAATTACCACACCGTCACCAATTAACCGCCACACGACCACCACCATCACCACCAATATCACATCACCACCATCATCGCCACTACAATCACCGCCATCATCACCATCAACATCATATTCACCATCATATTCACCAATATTACCACCATCACAAGGACCATCTCCACCACCATCACCAATACCACCATCACAATAACCATCATCACAACCATCAACAAACACACCAACACCACCATAACAACAATCATTTCCATCACCATTATCGTCGCCATCGCCCACACCACCACCATCACCACCACCATTACAATCACTATCAACACCATCACAACCCCCATCAACCCAAAAACTTCAATCACCATCAACTATATCACTACCACTATCACCACCACCAACACCATCACCACTATCGCCACCTATACCTCCATTATCACCACCATCACCACCACCAATTCCACCACAATCACAATCACCACCACCACCAGACAATCAGCAACAACATGACAAATTACCTCCATCATCACCACCATTACCATTTCCACAACCACCATCACCACCATCACAATCACCACCATCACCACCTATATCTCCATCAACACCACCATCACCACATTTTCCAGCACCACCATCACCACCACCATCACAAGCACTACCACCAACACCACCATTACCACCATCACTACCACTATCACCCTCACTACTTCCATCATCATCACCACCAGCACCACCACCATCGCCCCCTTCAACACCATCCCCACCATAACCATCATTATCACGACCACAATTCCTTTAGCCATCTCTACAATCAACAACACCATCATCATCACCACCAGCATCACCATCTTCCCCAACATCACCACCACCACCATGACAATCACCCCCACCATCACCTTCACCACCAACAGCACCACCTCTATCACAATCACTACCACCACCACCACCGTCATCACAAACACCATCATAACCATCACCATTATGACACCACAACTATCGCCTCACCATCACCACCATCATCACCAACATCATCACCACAACCATAAACACCATCACCACAATCAACACCACCACCATTACCACCACAGTAACCAATATCACAACTAACGTCACAACCATCACCACCACCGTCACAACTATTACCATAACCATCACACCACCATCACAAACACCATCAACAACATCATCGCCACCACTATAACATTAACCACCATCATCACCGCCATCATCACCATCACCAACACCATCCTCACAACCATCAAAACCATCACCACAATAACCACAATCACCAGCACTATAACCATTACCATAAACTACCATCACCATCATCACCATCATCATCTTGCAAATCATCATTATTTTCCTTGTTAATCTAACAAAATGTATTTTCTTATAAATAGTAATTATACATGGATAAATTAGACATCTGTGTTAGTATTTTACGGGTTTTTTACACATAAATATAAAAAATATTATTCAGTCGCTCCAATTTCTTCAATATGCAACGATGTTCAACCTCCACGGAACGGCTACATTGAGGAATCTTCATGGCATCCGTAAACGTTGCGCCATACTTTATCAGCAGTGGAACCGTCTGACACGAACTGGAAACTGACCTAAAAATAAATTCAACGCTCCTTTATTGAAAATCAACAATTAGCTCCTTTTTCTCCTTCTCCAGATCTACCCCCGCCGAATACTCACATTGAAAAGCAGATCAATGTATTAAAGCCGCATATAAATGCAAAAAATAAGCATAAATCAAAACGAATGGACAGTGTTTTCTGTCTGCATACCATAGAGGATATTTGTTGGATTCGGTGGATTATCGATTTTAATTCACGAGTGATCATAGAAAATAATATTTTCACGAGTGGCGCAGCCACGAGTGAAAATATATATTTTATATGATCACGAGTGAATTTAAATCGATAATCCACCGAACCCAACAAATTTTCTTTTTATTTTATGCTTTTTTTCACAGCTTATATACATTGTTAAAGAGTTAAAATAAAGAATTTCGCCGGGAAAATGACGTCATTTCGTCAAAAAATGACGTCATTTAACATAAACAATGAAAATTATCGATAATTTTCACTGATAATTTTCATTGTTTGAAACAGTGAAATTATCAGTTTTAATTCACTGATATTTCTCTATAAACCACCGGAAAGCATAAAATAAAACAGCAGTAATTCTTACCAAAGGAAGTCAACAACAAACGCACCTCACAATTATCTCTTTAAGCATACCTGTCTAACGTCATCTTTGACCTTTAAAAATGATATCACTTATCTTTTAATTAACAACAATGGCAGAGATCACGGTCCATACTTCGTTCTGGTATAGGTGACCTTCAGCGGTTGGTCATGGTGTCTCGGAGCCCATGTAGAGGTCCTGCCCTTATCCCAATGCACGGGCAGCTGTTGAACAAACATATGTAAGAGATACCACCACGACGTATATTGGGAATAGACAAAGAATACATCGGCAATATTTTTGTCCAAATATATTGATTACATTGCAAAGTGTTCCAAATGACCATGTGCTTTTTGTCCAAATTAGTTGCAGATAAATAACGTAAACTTGTATTAACATAATAATTATATAGGTAAATAAGAATACGTCCATTTGCAACAAAAGGTCAGAGTTTACGTTATACTGCAGCACTGAAAAAAAAGAGATAAGATGGTGCAAGACCTTGCTTACTGCCTTTGGTAAACAGTATTGCTTTTGGAAAACAGAACGAACACGCTCTCGATTAGAGTTGATTTTCAGACCTAAGGCGTTTCAACACTGTTTACGCTGACTCGGACTCGCTTTTGCACCATCGACCCATGTCAGTGTGTTTACGCTTGCGGGCAAAAAAGTGTGTCCCTCGCTGTAAACTGAGGAGCCTTGCCCGAGTTTGAGCGTCAACGATGTTAAAACGTCCTAGTTCTATAAATCAAGTCGAACGGAAAGTGTTGTCTGTCTGCATACCAACAGCAGTAATGCTTACCAAAGGAAGTCAACAACAGTCGCACATCACAATTATCTCTTTGCGCATACCTGTCTAACGTCATCTTTGACCTTAAAAAAGTATTCACTTATCTTTTTATTCACAACACTTGCAGAGATGACGGTCCATACTTCGTTCTGGTATAGGTGACCTTCAGCGGTTGGTCATGGTGTCTCGGAGCCCATGTAGAGTTCCTGCCCTTATCCCAATGCACGGGCAGCTGTTGAACAAGTATATGTTAGAGATACCACCACGACGTATATTGGATACAGACAAAGAATACATCGCCAATATTTTTGTCCAAATATATTGATTGAATTGTAACGTGTTCCAAATGAACATGTGCTATATTTTTTCCATATAAGTTGCAGATAAATTACGTTAACACGTATTAGCAAATATAGGTAAATAAGAATACGTCCATTTGCAACAAAAGGTGAGAGTTTACGTTATACTGCAGCACTGAAAAAGAGATAAGATGATGCAAGACCTTGCTTACTGCCTTTGGTAAACAGTTTTGCTGTTGGAAAACAGAACGAAAACGCTATCGATTAGACTTGATTTTCAGAGCTAAGGCGTTTTAACACTGTTTACGCTGACTCGGACTCGCTTTCGCACCATCGACCCACGTCAGTGTGTTTACGCTTGCGGGCAAAAAAGTGTGTCCCTCGCTGTAAACTGAGGAGCCTTGCCAGAGTTTGAGCGCCAACAATGTTTAAACGTCCTAGCTCTATAAATAAAGTCGAATGGACAGTGCTGTCTTTCTGCATACCAACAGCAGTTATGCTTACCAAAGGAAGTCAACACCAATCACACATAACAACTATCTCTTTAAGCAAAACTGTCTAACGTCATCTTTGACCTTTAAAAATAATACCACTTATCTTTTTATTCACAGCAATGGCAGAGCTGACGATCCACAATTCAGACGGGTATATGTGACCTTCAGCGGTTGGCCTTGGTGTATCGGAGTCCATGTAGAGTTCCTGCCCTTATTCCAATGCAAGGACAGCTGTTGAACAAATATATGGTAAAGATACCACCCACGACGTATATTGGATACGGATAAAGAATTTGTCCCTAATATTTTTGTCCAAATCTATTGATTAAAGTTTTTTAAAATTCCAACTGACAATGTGCTTTATTTATTCCAAATTGTTGAAAGTTCAACACGAGCCGTTAAAGTACACATACACATTTAGGCGCACGTGTGGATTTGTTTAATGCCTATATTTTTCATGGGGAATATAAAACACATATAAATTGGTTTTAAGGTTATGCTCCTTTTCATTAATATCATCATGTTTATTTTATACTTCGAGCGGTAAATTAGTCACCTAAAACTATTTAGTTGCAACAAGTTCTACATCTTCATTATGTATCATTTTCAATTAACTAAAACACAGTCTAAAAACGTATATTTCTCACAAGCACCGTCTCAATTGCAAAGCACACAACGATACAGCATGCGTAACACAACTTCATATTTACCTTATCAGGTGTACAACACATCCATCAGATATAATATCCTGACAACCAATGGTCTTAAAAATCAAGTTTCACACCTTATTATATCACCTGATCACATCTCAGAAAGTTGCAATGCGCCATTAGAACAACTCAACAAATGAAGTGGTGGTACATATTTAACCCTTTACCACTGAGTAACGTATTTTGACGTATGTGTAGTATCATAGAAAGTTAAATTAAATTAAAGACCTTTTTTCTTAATTCAAGTTTAAAGGCTTCATCCCCAACCCTTAGATACTGATGAGCAGCAAACAGCATAAAACCTGAACAGAACTGCGAGTAACTCGCAGGTTGTTCTGGTTTATGCTGTTTGCACATAGGCATTTTTGATTTGCTTCTGAGTGGGAAAGGGTATATCGAGTGAAGGTTTTATGCGGTAAAAACATCGTCCGATTTCGAATAAGATCGTGTTGGCATCTAGTGCCAGGAAAAGCACTGAGCAATGTTCAGTTATCATCTAGGTATTGGGCAAAGCCTGTGCAGACATAGGACGGCTACCTGTACGGATATCAGAATTTAAAATACACTACCGAAATAGTATAATGTCATGTCGAGAGAAATCGTTTAATTATCTAACCACAAATGTTTGCGTACTCTGTCAGCACGTCTTGAAATCGTTCCTGAACGCCTGAATAGGCTACCATTATTTGCCAGTTTGCTATATTTGCTTTTTGAATTCAATTTTGCATCGAAATGCATTGTGCTAAAATGTGCCATTCACAACTCGCAATGATATTAAAAAAGACCCGCGTCTACGAAAATGGGTCTTCTGCCATATGCGCCCATCATAGCTTTAGCCCACTCAGTCTGCGCATCTCTCACTCTGGTCATGAGATACATAGTGAGGCCATAAAACACTGAGTGATTTTATAGCGGACAGCATCGCCTCTGACCAGACTACGCAAATGCACAGGCTGGGCTTGAGCTACGCAGGCCAAAACGCCATAAGACCCATTTACGCATGACGTGGCTATGCATGTGTGATTTGAATGTTTCAAAAGAAAACTGCGTGTTAAATATTAACATACGATATATTTTGATGGTGAGGAAATACACTCATAATAAGCCATATGAGGACACATATGATGTGAACTCTCGAAGTATAATTTGTATCTACTAACACTAATGTGTGGTCTGACTATAATAACACACATTTCATGCGGTGAATATGCGACTTACAAGTGAAAACAAAAACACAATAGTTTAACTTTTGTTTTCAATTTGTAGACCAGTTTCACATTACTACGACTGTTGCTATTTTTAGATACCACGTGACGCGTCGAATTTCAGAACGAGGCTGAACATGTAACTTTATTGAGCAGAGAATATCGATGAAATTTATTATATTTGTTGATTGTTTTTGTTAACTTTCCGAAGATTCACGAGCACGGACACTGGTTTTAATAACGTCAAACATATGCATACATGCATCTGTTTAGTAAATACATGTATAAGTAATTATAATATAATCATGAAACATTCTAACATCTAAATAATAATTTAACGACATTATATTTAGTATCATAAGTGTGTCTTTATACATTTTATTTCATCTTTACAAAAATACGAGTCAGATTAGGCAAATAGGTCACATCAGGCAATATCTTACACCAAATGCCACAAAATCCTAGGTCAATTCACTTGTCACATCTCGGCTAGACTATTGCAATGCACTGCTGTTATGTTTATTTTGTTTTTAATTTAATACATTTTCTTTTGCAGTGAATGACAAATTGAAGAATTCTATAGACAAGTGAAAAAACCGGACGTGGTGTAGACTTGTCTGCCCATGCATGCATATTGATAACTCTTTATACGTGACTATAAGTGACAAATATATAATAATTCTCTAATCTTTGTATTTTTCGGAAGTATTATTTAACCCCGTTGTGATCAACGAAGGTTTTGAAAATAATATTGTTCTGTTCGCTAACGCACACACTTTATAGAACTACGCCCTACTTAATGACGGAGTTTTCTTTAACCGGCTTCCGCTAAATACATTAAATGTTTAGCATTACAATTTTTAAATATTTAAAATTATAAAAAGTTATAAAGCGCTTTAATAGGTATCCGGACTTTCTTTCCCACGGACAATCGTTCCTACGCTAATTTTGACAAAGCCTTAATTCGTTCATACGTTGTTTTGACTACCAGGACATTCGTTCCAACGTTATTTTGTCAACACTGACAATCGTTCTAACATTATTCTGACAGTCCGAATATTCGTTCTTACATAATGTTCACAACCCGGACATTCGTTTCTACATATTTTTTACATTCGGACATTGGTTCATACAATTAAAGGCAATACCTTTACTGTGAAACGATATGTACATGTATATATAGTAAAGGGCAATTCCTTCAAATCCAATTCAAACATGGAACTTCTAACGAACGAACGCGGTCAGACTATGTTATGCTTCGAGGGTCACTCGTAAGCCAAGAAAACACACGTCTAAGTCTACAAAAAGGTGGCCATCACCGATTTCCGCAGGGTTTTGCATATTACATATATCAGTGTTAGTCGATATATTCGAATATTTTTTTAACGTTACCATGCTCGTACTCACGAAATATTTAATGGGGCCTTTTCACAGATTTTGGCATGTTTTGAAGTTTGTCATTAAATGCTTTAAATTGATAAATGCAAACATTGGATATAAAATGCTCCAGTAAAAAATCCAGAATAAAATTTAAAAAAGAAAAAAAGGTAACCGTCAGCAGGGCTCGAACCACTGACCCCTGGACTCCTGGAGTAAAAAGTCTGCGACTTAGACCACGCGGCCATCTTCCGAATATACCGCATGATGTATTTTATACTTTATAAAAGAGTACTTTCACCAAAATATAACGGCAACAACAGAACTCTCCAAATTATTAATTCGTTTTGCGTTGCAACGCTTTATAATTTTCGGGTTTTATAATAGTCAAAAGATGCATAAAATGGCTATTTTAGAGCATGGTAAATGTTCAGTATTAATGTTTCCTCACAAATATCATACTTAAACGAAAATTGCGAATCTCAAACAACTTTTTTTCAATTTTTGTCAATTACCTAAACGTGAAAAGGCCCCTTTAAAATATTTATTTACATTTGAATAAGAATATGATAAAACTATGAAAAATAGTACACTATTTTAATAATGACACATTAAAAAGGCCGATTAAAAATTTACGCAAATAACTAAAAATTGACGCAGTTTGTGAGCACTAAATTAATAACAGTTCGAACGATAAACTAAAAAATCTTATCAAAACTGTCATTTTTTTAAATCAGAAAAACCGCAACATAAATGGGCAAGCATCACAATTCAAAAGTAGAAAAGCACATCTCTCTTAAATGTCATTTTTAGCGAGGCTGTTTTCGGAGAAAACCCGAGGTATTGTCATAGCCTGCTCGTCGTCCGCCGTCCGCCGTCCGACGTCCGCTGTCAGCCGTCCGCCAGCGTCGTGCTTAAACCTTTACATTGGCTCTAAAATCAAAGTGCTTCCACCTACAATTTTGAAACTTCATATGTAGATGCACCTTGATGAGTTCTACACGCCACACGCATTTTGGGTCACTAGGTCAAAGGTCAAGGTCACTGTGACCTCTAAAAAAAATTCTACAAGCTTTCGCAGCCGAGCGTGGCACCCGTTATGCGGTGCTCCTGTTAAGAGATATTGTAGAGCTTATTATAACAATTCGCATTTGTTGTGGGACATCGTTTAAATTGTTTATGTGTTTTATGTCATGCATTATTGTGGTAGATCAATCAAGTCTTAAATCTATTAAGACAAACAACAACAATACTCTATCAGACGTTTACCAATTCATTATTTTATAATATTAATCAAACTGTTACGATGGGTGTACCCTTGACTAAAAAGAAGTAATATGAGAACCGAAATATAGTCACTATTAAAGGGGCCTTTTCACAGATTTTGGCATGTTTTGAAGTTTGTCATTAAATGCTTTATATTGATAAATGTAAACATTAAATTTTAAAAGCTCCAGTAAAAAAATAAAACATACAATTTAAAGGGATCTTTTCACGGTTTGGTAAATTGACAAAATTGAAAAAAGTTGTTTCAGATTCGCAAATTTCGGTTTAGTTATGATATTTGTGAGGAAACAGTATTACTGAACATTTGCCATGGTCTAATATAGCCATTATATGCATCTTATGACGATTTAAAAACATAAAAATTATAAAGCGTTGTAACGCGAAACGAATTGAATAATTTGGAGAGTTCTGTTGTTGTCGTTTAAATTTGTGAAACTACGTAGATTGCTTATATAACGTATAAAATACGCATCTATGTATGCTTGGCAGGATAGCTCAGTTGCCTAATGCGTTTTTTACTTCAGGATTCCGGGGGTCACTGGTTCGAGCTCTGCTTCGGGCTTCTTTTTTTCCTTTTTTAAATTGTATTTTTTATTTTTTACTGGAGCTTTTAAAATTTAATGTTTACATTTATCAATATAAAGCATTTAATGACAAACTTCAAAACATGCCAAAATCTGTGAAAAGGCCCCCTTTAAAAGACCGGTAAAATTGCTCCTCTAAGTAATAATATCACTTTGTATCTTACGGATAATATAGTTTATGTACCCCTCAAACACATGATCATACATGATCGTAAAATACTTCGTAAAATGTATGATTCTATGTGTGTATGTCTGTAATATCTTACGAAGGAAATAAAAAAACTTGTTTAAACAAATAATATAATATCAATTATTAAGAAAGTGTCAGTCTGTATCCTTTAAACACCCGTAATGAGATATAACGCGCTGAACGTCCGTCCCCTGGTCGAGACGTCAGCCTAAATTGACGTCAGATTACGTAACGCGTTACAAAATAAACGCGACGTTTCCTGTACATGTCGCACCAATATATATGACACTCGAAATATTGTTTCAATTGGCAACGAGGTTTTCTACCAGATACCGCTAATCGTATGTAGATTTAGTTTGAATTTAATTATTTATATTTCATTTCAGTGATGTTGTTTGTGTACAATTTAATTATATTTCTTGTTGTTTGAACACAATTTAATTATATTTCTTTTTAATGACATTTCTTTTAAATTGTGATTAAAAAAAACTATTTAACAAAACTCGGTCGGCTATTAACAAAAGACACATAGGACTATTGGTAAAAGCTTTATTCCGGTAAGGTAATTACCGTAATAAAGCTTACGTAAACATTTCACATGATTTTCTATATGTAACACTCAATGTTTTCTGCCTATAAAATGATACCATATAAACCAATTACAGAAGTTAGGCACTACATAGTGTAAATCATGAACTGGAAAGACCTGAAAACGAAAAGTCGTTTACATAATTGTTTTAATTAATTTAAATAATTTAGATAATATTGCTGACGAAGCTGGTGAAATAGGCGTGAATTAAGTGTGAATTAGGAATAAATTCTTTGTTAATTAGGGGTGAATTCGGTATGAAACCATAACGCAAAACTCGTATTGTAAGGTATTCGATCAACTAAACCCGCATTGCAGAACGTAAATACACATCAAATAAAAATGTGTGTGTCGGGTTATAATAGTATCGAAACAAATATAATTCCTCTTCGTTGCTTATGGACCAATATACAATGCTTTTTCGTTTTCGAAGCGTGTCTATTTTATCTCCGTGCGAACGCGTTGAAAGATAACTTAATATTAGGTTCGCTACATTTTTCATAAAACACAACAAATGCGAGGACAAATCCTAAACTATCCCTCCGTAAAATAATCAACATTTTGATGCAGAGGTATATATATTTAAACCAGTTTCGAAAAAGTCATGTCGTGTAAATTAAT